>NC_046365.1:36561834-36861834 GCF_011125445.2 Fundulus heteroclitus
ACATCCATCCATTTTCCGACCCGCTTAATCCCTCATGGGGTTGCGGGGGTTTCTGGTGCCTATGTCGCGATATGAACCATCAACTTACTCTTAAAACGATCTTGTGATACGTTATCTAAAGAAGAAAAATACGTCGAGAACTTGTCGTTTCCTTTGCGCCCGCCTTCTGCGTTCCAGTCCGGCGCGCATGCGCGAAAAACCCGGATGAAAACAATAGCGGTGATATTTTGTTTTATCTGCGAGCCAGATGAAATTATCAAAAGAGCCATAACTGGCTCGCGAGCCATACGTTCCCGACCCCTGCTCTGGGGGTTAGAGAAGACAGAGTCAAAAAAGAGCCCAGAAGCACTTATCCAGTAATACTCTGTGAAAAGAGAGTAAAAACATCATGCTAGTAGTAACTTTACTGACTTCATGTAGGAGCAAATCAGCTCTGAGTTTGAGTTAAAAAGTTAAAAAAGAGCACATACAGCTATGTCTAGGCGAGAGATTGGGTCACTAAACATAATTTAAACAGATACTTAGAGGATTTCTTTAAGATCGTTCATCCAGGTCTTGTTTTTTGGGATGTCTGAACCGAGCACAGGAATTTCAGGCTAATGTGACCCCCGTCAGTCATTTGAGCTGACAGATGAAACGGCTACAAGAAAAAGAGTGTACTGCCCTTCTGTTTCAACACTTGTTAGTAATCTGACTACATTGTCTGCAAATCTTGATCTGCTTCTGACACGTGTGGGACTCGCCTTGGTCTGGCCTTTCTGGCACCTGACGGACACAGCCGTGTAGAGATCAGCTGCCACAGTCCAGCGTAACGGCTCATCTAAAGAATGTGATTCACTTGTGCCGTGTAAAGCCAAACGGACTAATTACAGACTTTGGCTGTGCAGATCGCTGTCCCCTGCTTTGACTGTGGCTTTGTGTGTGTTGCCAGTTAAAGAGGCCTCCGCTATAAAAAAGGAACTGGATAGAAACATGAAGCTACTGAAGGTCGTTGCATTTTTAGCTCGTTTTGCTTCAGTTACATAAGTAGCTTGTTAATTCTGTGCAGTATTTTGTCCTCTTTGTGCTTTTCCGCAGCCGTTTAGCACATAAACCACCAGTTCGTGTGATCGTCTTCCTGAAAAATCAAACCTCCATCGGCCTCCTCCACCGTGTCAGCCCCCAGTCCCCCTTTAAGAATCCATCTGCCCACAGATATGTGCTCACACACACACTGGAATGGCTTGTCAGCATGTGGGTGCACGAATGCAAGGTGGGGAGTGGGATAAAAAGAGGATCTGCTCTTTTGTCTTCCTACTTGTCCACCTACAGCAACAGAAGGATCGTCTCTGTTTGCATGTGGGTGTGCCTGAACGTCGTTTAAATTTAAGTTTAGTTTCCGTGCAGCAGGAGGTGTTTGGTGTAAAGGATAAGAAACAGTTTGGAGCAGCAGAGAAAATGATGATCACAGCTTGAGACTGTGAAAAGGAAAAAGTGAGATAAATTACTCTGCAGCTCAGTTGAACTTGCCGTGGTTTCCCACTTATGTGGAGGGAAATTGCAACAACGGGATGTGCATCAACCACACTCAAAACATTTTTGTCTTTTTCTGTGAAAGAAAGTTTGAAAACTATGTATCCTTTTACTTCTACTTTACAAGTATTTTCTACTTTGTGTTTATTACATAAATCCCCGTAAAATTACATAAATCCCCATAAAATACACTGAGATTTGTAGTCGTAATGTGACAAAATCTGGGTAAAACTCAACGGGTTTGCATATTTTTGCAGGGCATTATATACGTTTAGCAAGAATCAGTACACTCCTTTTTTTTACTTGAGCTTGCAGGGTAAACATGAGGAATACTGAAGCACTAAACAACTTTAGTACCTTTTTTAGGAAGAGGGATGCCGTCTTATGATCAATATAAATGTTTTGTCTTGGATTCTCTCTGGATTTCATATGTTTATCCAAAAGCTAAATTCTCTTTTTTTAAAAGGTGCATAGCCCCATTATTTAACTTTTTTTTATTTCATTTATACATCAGTAGCTCACTCTGGTTGCATAGACAGTTTTTATGAAAGATAATCACATCCTGCTGGCGTATTAGTTGTTGTTTTGGTGTTTTGATGCTTTGTTTTTGCTCAATTTATTGGATAATAAAGCCTTTTGTGTTTATTTAAAATAACAACGGAAGTACAACACTGTGCAGGCGCAGCAGGGGATAAAACGGGGAAGTGGCTAACGGCTATTGGCATCTCCCAGCGAAACAATGAAGAATGGTCCAAGATCTAGTGGAAAGGAGGGGAAAAAAGTAAAAAAAAAAGAAAAGAAATGAATGATTTCAAGAGGGAAAAGCCTGGAACGTCGCTGGGAATACAGTATGAACGTTATTCATTGAAGCAGAAGCTAAACTTGCTGACTGCTCAGATGTGACCGCAGAGTTGACTGACGTGAGTAAATGTTCTGATATGAGGCTCTTAAAGTTGCTGTAGATCGTTTTATTTAATTAACGGTTGGCCTTCGATCACGCCGAGCTGCTGCTTTTCTGCAAGGCATTGCAGAGGGTCAGTCTCGGTCCAGCATTATTTTCAAGTGATTTATTAATTAAGCAAACCGGCATTATTTTAGTTCTGCGATACTGCCACCAGATGGCGCCACATCTGTTTATATCTGTTCATCGCGCTTGTTGCTGGATTCTATCTGGCCTCAAAAAGGACCATCAAAACACTATCGAGATGTAGGCTTGGTGTATATAACTTTTATTTTATCATGATCTAATGGTTTTTGGTCTCTTTGTTTTTATAAGCATATAACGTGGCTATATAAGGGTAAAATAATTTATTTTCTCCACAAAGGTTCTACTTGCACTGTGTGACATTTAAATATTTAGGGTTTAGAAACAGATTTACTAAAAATTCTTCCACATGAAGATATAAAGACGTAAATCTTGACAGTATTCTGTCGCTGGTTTATCATTAATCACATGGGTCTCCACATTCTTTGTCTTCCACCAGATTACCTGCCTCCAGGATTTCTTTGGGGATGACGATGTGTTCATAGCGTGTGGTCCAGAGAAGTACCGCTATGCGCAGGACGACTTTGTGTTGGATCATAGTGGTAAGGCTTCCACAGCCTTGATGACTGGTAGGCCAAACTAATCCTATATATGTGTGTGTATGTGTTTTTGTTAACATTAGTTCTCTCTTAAATTTTCCCTGTCTTGTGAGTCTTTGCAGCCTTCTTTTCCTTTGAGTGGCATGTAGTTTGTCCATTTGTGACTTCAATGGCCTTTTTTGAATGCATATATTATTACAAATATTGAGAATGCTGCATGCTTGTACATATTATTGAGCAGGTGAACATAACTGGGTGAATTTCATCTTAAAGACTTTGACCATTTAGTGGTAGATCTGTTTAAAAATATCCAGCTTAAGGTTGGATTTTCTTTTAAACATATTTGGGCCACGTCCACACGGGAATGAGATGAGGTGTTTTGTCATTTAGGCGGTGCGTCCACACAGAACCGCCATTTTGCGTGTTTGTGTCACAGCGCCACCAATGGGCCCGGCATACCTACTACAACATTTTCATTGGTGCCGCCTCTTCTCGTGTGGACACATTTTTTCTTAATCGTTTGAGAAAATTTAGGGTTTGTCTCCGTGTGGACAGGGCGTTATTATAAAATGTGCTCCTGCAATGAAAGATGAGGTTATTTTAAGGCTTTTGCTCATCTTTAACAGAGTTGCCAACAGATGAGGAGATGCTGGCCTTGTTTTAGCTTTTGCATCAGTGCATTTGTGTCCATGTTTATTTGCACGTTATTTAAATGTGCAGTAGGTGTTACCATTGTGTTTAACTTAAAATCAGAGTGTAGAAACCTGACTGAAGGTCAGAGAGAACACAGGCAGGATGGGAGCTGTTTATACAGCAGATAAACCTGCTGTTCTTTAGCCGAGGTGAAAGCAGCTCAGGAGAAGGAAATGAGTTCATTATAGCTGCTGTCCGAAGCCGTGACATCCTTTTCAATGATTTTATTTGGTCAGATTAGCGAACAGATGGGAGGCATATCACAATGTGCATCTGCTTCTGAGGATGAGTAGTGACAAAAAACTCTTTTTGCAGCTTTTGCCCCACTTAAACTCCTGTGTTCCACTTCTAAGAT
Organism: Fundulus heteroclitus; assembly: GCF_011125445.2. NCBI lineage: Eukaryota > Metazoa > Chordata > Actinopteri > Cyprinodontiformes > Fundulidae > Fundulus > Fundulus heteroclitus. The sequence continues at coordinate 36,565,979 of NC_046365.1, forward strand.
TTAGGTCTGTGAAGTAACAAGAAAGATACACAGTCCTGCCTGCTTAGGCTAAAGTGGCCCTGCTCTGTTACTGAAGCAAGCAATGTGCTCAAATACTTTAAATGGTGTCAAAATCTAATTTGTGTCAATTTACATGTTCTTATGGTGGGGTTTGGGTTGGTTTCAAAAATGCAGTAATTAAAGGTGCTTTACAGACAAGTAAAAAATAAAATATTAAAAGTTTGTAGAAGATGACAAGAATTGCATTAATATGTATATATTTCATAAGTTTGGAAGGTAAATTTAAAAAGAAATGGCAAAAAACTAAGAAAAAAAACAAGCTCACCAACTGAGCAAAGGTTTCCTGCTTGGAAATCAATAAAATGTTTTCAGTCTTGTAAACAGTTTCTGCACTTCTCAGGTTTTAAGGTTTTAGTTTCCAGAGGTGAGGAGCATAGCAGCTGAATGCTGTCTGTCCTTGTTTAGTTCTGATCATGAGAAGAGAATAAATGGGTTTCTGACCTCAGTAGTCTGGAAGTTGTTTCAGGCCTGGGACAGTAGGGGACCATAATAATGTAATAAAATAAATAAAAGCATGCACCAGTAACAGATTATTTATGCATGAACTGGAATCGCTTAATTCTAACAGTTATTCCATGATGGTAGATTGTTTTTTAGTTATAGATATTCAGACACATCCATTTAATGATTTTACAGTACCTGTAAGGAAGCCTGGTTATGTTGTGATCCAGATATATAAAGTGAATTGTCACCATCATAAATATGGCAAGCATTGTTGTAATATTATGTGAAACATATGAGTATGAAGAAAAGAAAGTGAGCTGAGAATAGAGCCTTGTGGAACCCCACAAATGATCATTTGATCCAATAATCAAATGATTTAAAAAAAAATAAGTCTGTAAATTAAGATTTTTGGGCTTAAGGAAATTGTCATCATGAAATTAAATTTCTAATGATGTTATTTTGTGTAAGTGCAGATTGACTGATGCTGAATTGTGTTTCATCACCAAGTGACAGCTGATATTCAGTTGCCTTTAAACTCATGAGCTGTTGAACTTTTATTGAATTTCTTGACTAAACTATGGTGACCAGTGATTTATAAAAGTCCTCCTGCTAGAGTTGAGTTAAAGCCAGCATCATATTTATTTCGGACAAATAGTCCCAGCTCTGATAAAACACTGATTAATTAATTTGACTATTTCATTTCCAACTTTTGTTTCCTTAGAGTGCAAAGGCCTAAAATCGTTGAGTCGCTCTGCTACGCCAAACCGGACAGCCAAGAGCCCGGGACTTTCACGGCGCAGCAAGTCCCCGGGGTCCGGTGAGAAACGCATTGTTCCTTTTTTTATTTTAGAAAATATCACACAAACTGCCTTTGATTGTTTGACAAAACTCCAAACCTAGATTCTTGTCTAGTGCGCTGCCCTCTTCGGTTATTATGTCATTTTTGAACTTTTGCAAAGTAGGACATTCTGTTTGTGCAAATAGTTTTTGACACACTGAGGAATGTAGAGTCAGTAAAGGTATTTTAATCCAGAATCTAAACTCTCAGCAGTTTGACTCACCTACAGAACTGTTGTTTTTATTGAGAAATTGTAAAAATAAACTGCTGCACTTTATTTTTGCTAATTTGGAAAGCTGTAATCCAGCCTTCTGGAAATGTGATTATTTAAAAATATACATACTGCTCTGTAACCTGGCCAGACAGGTTGATGTTTAGCACTGTAGTTTTGGACATTATCAATCTTGGTCTGCTCCATTTGAATCTGTTCGGAGAAAGGAGGGAATTTCAGCAGAACTCTCTGAGCTGATTGGACAAAACGAGACCTATTGCCCGCCTACCAAAGGTTGGTTTTAGCCAATCACGGAATGAAATTAAAACACAAGCAGTAGATTTTATGAGAAACCACCAGAAGATAAGCTAGTCAAGGCATTTCTTACTGTTCTACTATCAAAGAATAAACTGGAAATTCAGCTGTGGGCTCAGCCGCTCTTGCTTTCGTGGCACTGATGTCCCGCCTTAAACCTCAATACTGCAATGTGATTGGCCCGAACCGTTTTTAGTTCGGCACACGATGGATTCTTGTGTGTTTGTGAACGCACAAATACCGCTAGAATCCATCTTGCAGGCAAAGTTAACCGCTCTGAGTTTTTAAACAGATTTTCTTGTTTTATATTTTTTGTATGCGTCTGCAGCAAGGCGAGCCGTTCATTACTCCAGTCTGTCTTCGATCAAATCCTCAGGTAATACTTTGCTTAAATTTTATTGCTTAATTTACGTCTGGAATATCTGCAGCTGTAGCTCAAAATGTTTTTTTTAAGGCCTGTCCAAGGGGAAATATTTCTGGACATGTATCTGCTGTTTTTAGATTTATAATTGGTTACACTATTTGCATAAAAATGTAACAATCTATTCCCTTTAGAGTGAATAATACATAAACACATCAGAGCTGCACAAGAATGCTCCATGTTCATATTTTGACCTTTTGCATGTGTCCTTTCTGCAGTAAATGGTGCCTCAGCTCACAGGTCCACTAAGTCCTCCACCCCGTCTCCCACCAGCCCATCCCCACGAACCATCCTCTGTTTAAAGGTACTTGCTCTCACATGGATGGCAGCTCATTGGTTGTTTTCTTTTAATTGCAAAGTGACCTCTAAATATATTTTCACATGAAGAAATGTGCTAATAACTTCAAAAGGTTACAGTTCATGCTTCTTAGAAGGCAGTTTTTTCACCTTCACTGACCCAATCAGTTGTTTTTCTGTATTAATCTGGTGTGTTGAAGAGGAGGACAATCTGAAATAAGCAGAACGGGATGAAACGGGGTGGGTTGGTGCTCTGCCATGTAGTTTTTATAGTGTTATTACTTTTAAAAATGACATATTAATGCCAGCAACCTTGTCAGTGATGGAGGCCGCTGGCAGACCTCCTCTGCAGTTCCTCCATTCCTTTATCAAAGTCACAGATGTATTGTTTCAGATCAGTTTGTAGACTAATGAGTTTTCATGATGTGGTTGATGACTTTGAAAGTTGCTGATAAGAAACCGAATGAGGAAGGATGAGAATATTATCCAAACACTGCAGAACCCTCACTTTCACAGATTCACCTTCACTGGTGGACATGCACAGAACTATTTATAGGAGGAAAAAGGTTTTTTATGTACCTCACCAGGAAAAAAACCAAAAAACATTTTAAAGCAATCCGCACTGATAACTTGCTCTTAAAGGCTGCCTTTTTGTTTAAAAATGTAATTAATACATCAAAGTAACAAGTCTTATTTATTTACAATTAGATGAAAAGTTAGGAGAAAAATAGTGTAATTGCCTTCTTTTAGTTAAAACTGCTGTGCATCGCAGCATTTTTGCAGTTAACAAATAAATTATTAATAGTATTAATGCTTTTATGTGAGGTATAAATGGATTTGTCATCTCAGATGCCTTGAAATTTTTAAAAGGACAATTTTTACATTGAGAATCAGATGTGCATTTATTTTTATATGAAGATACTGACTGCTCTGTTGGAGTGGAGGGAGGATAAAAAAAAGCTTTATAGAATATGTCCTGATTTATTTAGATGGTATAATACAAAATTTAAAAAAATTTATTATATTTTTTTACCTGTAACATTACATTACATGTTAGTCTAAATGTATAGACCAAAATTAAGATAATTTTATTATTTTGTTACATTAAAAATAAAAACAAGTCTCTTGATTAGCAGATTGCAGTTAAGGCAACAAGTTGTAGAGCTTTACAGCCGGTAAAATACTTAAATTTTTACTTTTTTAATGTTTGCGTTCTACAGATCCCTCCATCACCTCATAGCTCCTCCCCTAATGTGAATGGAAACGACTCGCTTAACAATCATCCGGAGCAACCGGTCCAGCCGAGTCCAGAAGGTAAATGTTCTGCACATCATCTGATGGTTTTACTTTTATAATTTAGTTTTTATTGGCAGAGGCAAAGGCATGTTGAAGCTCAGCTGTAACATTTGCCTCCTCTCTGCAGTTAATGGAAACCAGCACCCAGCAGCCTCCGGCATCTTGGAGAAATACAGCGTTGGCAAGGTGATAGGAGACGGTAACTTCGCTGTGGTCAAAGAGTGTGTGGAGAGGTAAGAGGTTCATGTGGAAATGTGAAAGGCTCAGTCGTCAGCAGTGAATCAAGGCTAGCATCCCATCTTGGATAAAGGAGGAAACATGTTGTTGTTGATGTTTCAGAACTATTATGGGGTTGATCATAACAGTTCTTATATATAGTTCTGACTGTGTGGTTAGATTTTCACTAAACGTGGTACATAAATGTCTTTATGTACCTCAGTAAATGCTCCATATTTCATCATTGCTTACCTAAAAATAGAGTGTTACTAGCCAGACCCTCTTTATTAGCCTCAGTTCAGACATAAAACATGTACTGATTGTTTTCAGTCAGTCGAGTTTTAAATGGGGTTTATCTACCAAATGGCCTCCTAAACTCACTTTTCTGCTGTTTGCGTTTTCTGTCCAAATGCAAAACAAGTTTCAGTGGAAAAAAACACAAAAATGACTGTAAAACAAAACAAAAACTCTTCTGTTTCCGTATGGCCTGGATATCCATAAATTATTAGAAACAATCATAGACCTACTTTCCACAGGTTCCATATTGCTGTCCGTGTTAAAAGTCATAAATCCCTCTTTCTGTCTGTCAACGGGGAAACCTGGATACATGTTGGCCTAAACACTCTCTGCAGCTCTTTTTGGGATATATATCCTGCAAAAAACACCAAGATACTTGAACTCTGCCTAGTGGGAGCAGCCTAAATTGTTGTGGCAGAGAACCCTGATCTCTGACTTATAGCTTAAAAAAAGCCAAAGGATCCATATGTTCAAAAACAAAAGAGGAGATCCTGAATTTCCCAAGATTTACCATTTAGGATTTTTATTTTCTAGCTGATCCCAAACGGACTAAATATGCATCTCTGTTTACTGTTGTCCAATTAATTTTCAACGTAGGTCCTACCCTGCTCTTTGTTCTGCAGTAATGTCCATTTGAAACTTGAAGGGATCTAATAAGTTTGTCCTGGCAAGCTAAAAGCAAAGACGAATGATTCAGTTTGTCAGCTCTCTATCTAACAAGGAAATTATTCATTATCATTTTTTAAAGTCTGAGTAATGAGAGTGAATTATAATCATTAAGGTATTTGCTTTCTGACCACACTGTAAGATAACCTGACTCCGCCAGATAGATTTGCTCCGCATATCCATCTGGAAACCTTCCGTTGAAGTAATTTTGGGAAGGGGCGAAAATACTGGTTAGCTGATTGGCCTATGTTGGTGATAGACGGGCCAAATAAACCAATCAGATCAACGAAGCATATGACGTACTCGTCAACATGCTTCGTCGTCGCTCGTAACAGAGCGACGATGAAAACACAACCACAAGCCAAGCTACTCTTGCTGCTGCAGGTAAAGGCTCGTTAGCTCAGCAGAGAAATACTCTGTAATTCCGATAAAACTTGCTCTATAGCGACGCTAACGCTAGTTTCATCGGCTGAAGCCGCCATGTTCTTTAGACTGAACTGTCGCGCTTCTCGTTGCGTCACACCTCAACCCGCCTCAAAGCCAACGCTGATTGGACGTTCGTTTGGTGAACGGCTCCAAATTTTCTTTAACGGAGAGTAGCCAGACTGATCTGCGAGTGAAACCTTGAAAGCTCGCGAGATCAGGATGGTCTCACGAGGCTGTAACTGTAAGATGGCGTTGGAATAATATGCTTCTTTAAAAAACAAAACTTGATTTATCATTTTTTGGTTGTGTTTTGTCTTTCTTGCAGTTGTATAGAAGCATGTTTGTTTGTTTGTTTTTTTCAAAATGAAAGGGGACATATCTTGCTTTTCACATTTAAATCATTTAGTTGTGGTCTATAAAAGGTGGAACTTCAACGTTTTGGTCTGAATTTCTCCTTTGCCCCTGTTCTGAGGTGTGTCTGAGACATTGCTGTTCAAAAGACGTAATGGGGCATGGATAAAACTGAAAAGCTTGAAAATTTTAACCCAAAAAAGAATGTAAAGGTATCTACGCAGCTCCTGGAAAGACTACATTCAACTTTTTTGCACTCAGAGAGACTCTAATACACAATACATTTATTTAAGGAGTAAAAAAGTGGATTTTGCACGATATGTTCCCTTTAAATGTTTCAGATTATCAAACAAATGTTAAAATCAAAGAAAATTAGTAGATTAAAGAATGCATTTTTAGATTATGATTTACTTTACTGGGGGAAAAGGAGCTGGCTGAAAACCACTGCAGCTGTTCTGGCTGCAGCGCTTTGAAAAGAAGCGACTGGCTTGGTGTTTATCTCCAGGTTGGGCGGGTTCTGTTGGGTCATTACTGAAGTATCTGATCCCTGCTGAGTCTCTCTGTTTCTGCGCTGCAAGCTGTAATGAGGCTTTCTTTTGAATTACACATTTTATAGCTGCTTCAGTGCCAATTTTATCGTTCACTCTTATTGCTCTGTTTCTGTTCAGGTCCACGGGGAAAGAGTTTGCTCTCAAGATAATCGACAAAGCCAAATGCAGTGGAAAGGTTTCAATCTAAACCTTTTTTTTCATGTATAATCTGCCTTTAAATTCACTTTTTATATGTTTAAGAAGGGCACACGCGTAACGACAGGTCATATGTTTGTGTTCCACTCTGCACTATTAACACCTGCACAGAACAGGGTAACAGAACCGGGTAAAATGAGGATCTTTGACCCCCACAGTCTGACTGAGTTGGTAATTTTCTATTAAACATCCCCTGACTCAAGCTTTTACTGGCAGGCATTAACACACACTGAATCACTCTCTCTCTCAACATTAATATAAATCCATTAAAGGATTCAGCACATTTAATGTAATAGTGTAAAGATTTACTTTGTGAAGTGTAGAGTGCTTGGAAAAAGTATTTACCCATCTAGAAAATGTGTCTTTTTGTTCTTTTGGTAATTTGTTTGATGTTTTAGATCAAACTTTATTTAATCAGAGTAAAAATCAGTTTTCAAAGGATGATTTCATTTATAAAAACAAAAACTAAGCTGGGCCTGTATGTAAATGTAATTTCTCAATGTGGTAATTCTTGACTTTGCTGTAATCAGACATTTTTCTTTTAATGTCAGTAGCTGCTCCCAGTCCTGATTACTGTCAACAACAAAAGCCACTTCTGGCCAAAATTCCCACACAAAAATTTTAATATTTGCCAAAACAAAACATCCTCCAAGGCTTTTAGGAAAATATTCTGTGGACTGATGAGACAAAGGTGAAGCTTTTAGGGCGACGTGTGTCCTGTTAAATCAGCCATGAAATCAAAACTAAATTTTGGAAAAAGAACGTCGTGCAGGGTGGTGGCGGTGTGATGGTATGGGCCTGCTTTGCTGCTTCAGCATCTGGACCACTTGGCACAGCTGCTGGAACCATGAATTCTGCTCTCTACCAGAGAAAGTCCGGCCATTGTTTTGTGACCTGAAGCCCAAGAACACTTGGGTTTGGCAGCAGGACAATAATCTAAAGCAAGTCCAGCCATGAGTGGCTAAAAAAAGGAAGTCTGGACATAAATCAAGTTGTAAACATAAACGGCTGCTAAATCCTCCAGGGTGGCTGGATTAAAACAATCTGCAAAGAAAAATGGGCCAAAATGTGACGCAAAAGGCTCATTGCCAGGTATTTGCTTGGTAGCAGGTGGCACAACCAGTTCTTACATTTAGAGCTTGATTCCTTTGTGATGCAGATTCAGGTTTGTTTAGTTTGCTTTGTGCCTTTTTTATAAATGAAATCCTCATTTGAAAACTGCCTTTTGCATTTAATCAGGTCGTCCCTGTCTAGTATTAAAATTAGTTTTATCATCCAAAACGCTGACCTGTGACCAGAAAAGAGCTCCGTTCTCCCAGCTCTGTGCGCTCGCTCATGTGGACCGTCTGCCTTCCAGGAGCACCTCATAGAGAATGAAGTGGCTGTGCTGCGTAAGGTGAAGCACCCGAACATCATCATGCTGATCGAGGAGCTGGACACGCCCTCCGAGCTGTGTCTGGTCATGGAGCTCGTAAAGGTGCGCCGGGGGCAGAACCTTGGCCGGGTTGTGCGTGTCTGCATCTGTATCAACTTTCTTTAAACGTCCCGCAGGGAGGGGACCTCTTCGACGCCATCACGTCCTCGGCTAAGTACACAGAGAAAGACGCCAGCACCATGGTCTGCAACCTGGCTGCAGCTCTGCTGTACCTGCACAGCATGAACATCGTCCACAGAGACATTAAACCCGAGAACCTGCTGGTACGCACGCGATCGCATCACAAAGTGCATCCAAACACGGCGTTTTTTCAACCGCCTGTTTGCTTTCAGGTGTTTGAGCATCCAGACGGCTCAAAGTCCCTGAAACTCGGAGACTTTGGCTTGGCCACAGTAGTGGAGGGGCCGCTGTACACCGTGTGTGGGACGCCGACGTATGTGGCTCCAGAGATCATTGCTGAGTCAGGGTGAGCTGGATGTTTGGTCACACATCAGGTGTTGTGGTGCAAAAACATAAGCATCAATTTAAAAAAAAGCATATTTCACTCTTCTTCCTGTTCTTAAAAGGGATTAAACCCTTTTAGGAGCTAAATATTCTCATAAAATAAATGTATTACTTTCTCTTTTCTTGCAGTTATGGTCTGAAGGTGGACGTTTGGGCCGCGGGTGTGATCACCTACATCTTACTGTGTGGCTTCCCCCCGTTTAGAAGGTCGGATGTTGATTCAGCTGTTTTTTTTTTTCTAGCTTCATGATAAAAGGGATCTGTTTGTTCTTGGGGTTTGTTACATTATCAGAATTTCACAGCAATAAGTGGCTTGGAAAGGTTTTCTTCTAAGGTTTGGACAGATGCTCGGACCATGATCTATGATTTTCCTTTTCCTCCTCTTAAAAGAGAACAGTATGTAGATTTTGAAGTTGCTTTGTATTAAATTGATTTGATTTACTGTCCTTGAACCGTTTTGTCAGTTGAAAATCATTGTTAATCAGCTAAAAATAGTTATACAATGGGGCCGCTCCTAAGGCTAGTCTTCATTCAAAACATGATTTTAATTTTCATGCTCAAGCTTTTGGTTTAGAAAACGGTTTTTAATGTCAAAGGTGCAATGTTATCATATAATTGATAATGCTGCATATGTAAATTCTCCAAAGAATTTCATTAAAAAAAATAATGTCAGGCCAAATGTCCCTCCTCAGTAAAAGCTCTACCCAGATGACTTTGCTCTGATTGGCTACAACCATATTTAGAAAACCAATCAAATTCAGCCACTCTTCTGTGATTATTTCATCCTTCAGAAGTGAGTGGAAACTTCATGACTACCCTCGGACATATCAGCTCTCCTTTTTAGTAACCGCTGTGAAGTTTAGCTCGAGGTTGAGTTTTGGAGATTTGCACTTCCTGTTTGAGCCGATACAGAGAGGCTGATCTGGGGCTGACGTCTTCTCGCTGCTCCGCCTTCCTCCTCTCCAGTCAGACATGCCGGTGCTTCAGCTGAGTGGAAGGGGGACGGCTTTTTGCTTGATGGTGTGCTCTGATTGGACAATATGAATTATGTAGAAAGACGACTGTTTTTTCTGATGTAATCGTTTTTGAAGAAAGCTGACCGCCCCTGAGCCGGCCCTTTATTACTCATCAGTGCACTGCAGATCATATTATACCACCAGAGCATCAGAAAAAATGTATTTTAAAGATTTCTCTTAAAATTTGTAATCTTAAAAGCAAGAATGGTTTTATAAATAAAATGTAAGATATAAAAAAAAGTTTAAAATAAAGATTTAAAATAAGCAAAACTTGTACAATGATGAACATTTAAAAATGAATAAGAGAAATTAATACACAAAGTATTAACAGTTTTAAATTGATGCTTAAGATAAATGTTTTCAAACGTGTAATACATCAAATAGCAGATAAAGGCTGCTGGATTATGATTTAGGCGTCAGTTTTGGCTGCAGCAGTAAAATGTGTTTACATTCTGTCTTTTAATGAAGTGAGAATAACCAGCAAGAGGAGCTGTTTGAGCAGATTCTTCTCGGGCAGCTGGACTTCCCTTCACCTTACTGGGACAACATTACCCACTCAGCTGAGGTGCGTACACGACATACAGCACTTTGCAAAGGTTTAAACAACCCTGGATGTTTTTTAAGTCCTGAAAGTTTTTCTTTTTTTTTTTTTTTTTTTAAAGAGTTGACAGTATTAGGTGCAGTTTGATGGACTAATGTCAAACTGCAGTGGCCGACATGTGCAATGTGCAGCACGCACACAAATGATGCAAACTCCCAACGCAAACACGCTGCAAAAGAAAAATGTTGCAAGCACAAAAAAATAGACGTGAGCAAAATGAAAAATGTTGCATGTACCGAAAACAGCAAGTTGAAAAAAACAGAAGCATCAGACTACCAGGTACTCAAATACTAGCTACGTGAAAACGCTGATATTCTGTATTACTTTAAACAATTTTGTTCACATGTTTAAAAACAGACATGAGCGACAACATAAGAGTTGACCAAGTCAGACCAGACCCTCTGTGATCCCCAGAAGAACTTGAAGAGAAGAAAGAAAACTTTAGTGGTCTGGCGTACTTCATTTTTTTAGAGCTTGTTTGCAGCATTTTTTAAAACCTGCTATTGTTTCTGGTACTTGAAGCATTTTCATTTTGCTCTTTTCTATGTTCTTTGATTGCAGCATTTTTTTTTTTTTTTTTTTTTTTTGTGTGTGTGTTTTGGAGTCGGCATCTTTTGTGTCTGCAGCCGTTGGTCACCGCATCAAACCGATATTGATATTTTCATAATTTTTCATAGCAAGAAGAACATGTCTGTAAATAAATGTTTTTAGATGTCCCGTTAAAAAAATGCTTTAGAATTTGTGTTTTGTACTGTAATGTCAGCTTTGATCACCTGGCGTTGCTGTAATGGAAGACCTGACTAACTGCTACAGTCTGAACTTTGGCAATGCAGTGATTGAAATGCAGTCATTCAATCAATTCTCTCTGACTGTAAAAGTTCAAACGCACAAGACTTGTGCTCCTTTAATGAGTACCGTTAACTCTGAAAACAAACTGCTCATTAAAGCAACCTGTTATCGTGGGGATGTCGCTGTACCAGCTGCAGTCATTTACACCCGACACAGTAAAGATCTGATGGTGCAGCATGCTGCTAGAAATCATCGGGACTTCGTCAAGAAACAACCCAATTCTGCAGAGTTTGACTGAAGATTAAACTCCTATATAAAACCAAAACCAATTTCTGTTTTCTAAATTTGTTTTGCTGTTCTGTTGTAAATCTGACTTTATCGCAACAAAATCCCCAATACGACAAACTAGTTCTGCAGAATACAGGAACGCTAGTTACAAAAAAGTAAAAAAATAAAACAACTGGACTTTTTTCCGAAGTTTGAAGACGTTTTGCTTCCTATCCAGAAAACTTTCTCAATTTAAAATGTCTGGAGTAATGTGGAGTTCCAAGCTTTATAGTGCTGCCCAACAAAGGCCTTGTGATGGCTTAGATAACATGCAGATTGAAACGAAACTGGTCCACCCCTTAGTAACGGGGAGTTGTTAAGGTCATTGTTGGCCTGCAAATGTAACCGAAATTCAGCCTGCATATTCGGTTGCATGTTACCTAAGCTATTACAAGGACTTTGTTGGGCAGCACTATAAAGCTTGGAACTCCACACTACTCCAGACATTTTGAATTGAGAAAGCTTCCTGGATAGACAGAGAAACGTCTTCAAACTTCGGAAAAAAGTCCAGTTGTTGTTGTTGTTGTTTTTTTACTTTTTTGGAATGACCATGACCTGGATGACTGAGAATCTTCACCAGCATAGAGTAACGCTAGCTGCAGCTAAGGCGCTCCAGCTGTGAACATTTGGGTTTTTAATCGGCTGATTTTCTGTGCATCTCAGGGCAGCTTTTATTTCCATAGCGATTTACAAACAAGCAGGAGTTAAAGCAAAGTTCTGCACAGTTTGCACTTAAAGCACGGTTAGAGCAAAATGTCCCCAGTGGTAAATATTTGCTATAAGTCACGTTGACAAGCCTAATTTTGCTAACGGTAGGAGGTAGAGTCGAGTTAAACCTCTGCTGCGGTTTCCACCCAGGATCTGATCCGAAAGATGCTGCAGGTGAACGCAGAGAGTCGATATACGGCGAAGGATGTCCTCGCACACCCCTGGGTCACGGTACTCCCACACCAGCCTTTTAGCTGCATAGACACAGCCTGAAACGTGGAGCGCCTGTGACTAAAGGCGGTGTCTGTGCTGCATTAGGACGACGCAGTGACGGAGAACAACATGAAGACCGAGGTCTCAGGTAAACTGAAGACGCACTTCAACACGGCACCCAAGCAAAGCAGCACCACGGCGGGGGTGTCCATCATCGTGGTAAGCCGCCGGAAGCCAAACACGCGCGCCACATTTCTAGATTAGCTAAAACCGGAGCTAAGCTTTGACATGGGTTTTATCGGAGCTGACAAGCAGCTGATTAGGACGGCGAATGTTTGACCCCAAACCCGAAGATTTGCTTTCCCCTCATCATCCAGACGGGCTTTAACGCCACATGGTAAACAGCTTCTGATGCGGCGAACATGTCAGGCAGGATTTTAGGGATGAAAACATGGAGAAACTGGCAGACAGGACAGCTGAGAACTCGTCACTCCTCCTTAATGTCTTAAATGTCTTTTTTTTTCTCCTCTCATCAGATCATTCTATCACTCATGCACACTGAACACGAGTTTGACATAATTAGACTCATTTACTTTCTGAATCTCATTTGTCAGTTTGAGGTATAAATTCAGGCCGAAGCTGCGGCTCCTTCTCTCCATCCTCCTTCCTCATCCTCACTCCTTCCTCACACCCGGTCCAGGACTACAGGAGACGTCTGCCACCCCCAGCCTGGTACACAGTTCACCTCTTCCTGCACTTCCGACCCTTTCACCTCCCTCATCCTAACGCCCGCCTTCCTCCGCGGCCATCGCCTTTTCACCCATCGCCCACCTCTCACCCTCCCTTCCCCTTCCTTCCTCAGACATTCTTTGGCCCCGCTGGTCCTCATCGCTGGCAGCTTCCGTAACTTCTGCCTCTGTCGTACGCCTCCTTTTAGTCACTTTGCTCCCTCTCTTCCAGTTTACGCCGTTTCTAACAACCTTCAACAAAGGGTTTCAGTTTTCATGAAGCGTGTGATTTGCTTCCCTCTCTATAATGACCTGGCAGGCTTTGGTTGTGCGGATGTTTTAAATTATTAATACACTGCTGCCGCCTAGAGGAGAAACATAGGAACTGCGTCAAAGTGGTATTTAGCACAGATCAGTGCACAGTGGCTTTATTACAGATTTTACAATTTCCTTCTTAAACATTTTGACATTTTATGCATTCCCTGAAAAAAAAATCTAGAAGTAAATCTGATCTTTATCATCAACACTGAAATCTCATGCAGAATAAAGTCAGACCTTCTGAACTTTTTGAAAGAGCCAGGTTTTCACCATCATCTGATGTTTTTTTTTTTTGTTTTGTTTTTTTAAATTTGTTCCTGCTCTGTTGTTCTAACATTAAGTTTCAGTCAGTTTGAATTGGAAATGTTTAAGCAGCACTAACCTGGAACAAATCACTGTCCATCATGCTTGTTTTGATTTTGCTACGCTGTCAGTAAGACTAGTTTCTGTCCCTTTTTTTGTTTTGTTTTTTTTGCATCCTTCCCCATCCCTGCATTTCGTCCCTCTGAATTAGCCTCAAGGAAATGGTATGTACTAACACCTAACCGTACGCCTCTTCTATTCTGCAGCTGCGAATCAGTAAAACCATAAATGAAGAACATTACATTAACTGTTTTAAGGCTGTGGGACACAATCATTAATATTTTAATGCATTAATAAAAACAGCAACTGATTGAATGAAAAGGTAAATGGTATTCTAATTTTTTTTCTGTATGCATATTGTGCTAAGAGTTCTTTTGCATACAAATGTTTTTTAGATCATTTGACAATTTGTTAGTAAAAACAAAATTATTTAAGGGGGAAAAAGCTTTCCTAACCTACCTGGCTCCTGTTTGGCACCTTGGCAGCAACAAATGCCTCCAAGCCTTCTTTTGCAGACATGTTGTAATTCAGATACATTGGGTGTTGGTCAAGCTGGTTGGGATTTCTTTTTCCCTTAATGAAATCGTTAAGAAAATCTGGTTTTGTTGTTAAAATTTCCTTGATATGAAAGGTGTGAAATAAAAAGAAAATGCATTCCCGTGTCATTGTTACATGCTTTGCAGAGGGGATGGGATTTAAGGCCAACAAAGTTGTGTGTAATTGTGAAATGTAAGGAGAATGATGCAGCTTATTTAATTCCTTTTTATACAAATAACAGTTTGAAAAGTGTCATAGAATCATCTTTTGCTCAAATTGTAGCTGCAGGTCTTTTTGGAATACGTTTCCATGCCCTTTAAACTTCCGGAGACCCCCCCCCCCCCCCCCCCCCCACCCATCTTTGTAAACCAGTTGCAGCAAAAAACATCTAGTCATGCCTTAATTAGTAAATTAGGTTGATGTAAAGGGTTAGTTTTCAACAGTGTTTTATATGTAGGTCAGAAAATTTATTTATTTCACTTCCTGGCTATGCCTCATTCATAGCTTGTTATTTACTCAGGAGTTCTTCTGGGTTTCCTTTGACAATTTATATCAGAGATTCGACCATAAAGTCTAATTCTGGGAAGTAGACAGCTAATAATTGTAACCAGGTAGCCCCCAAGGACCCCATGTGCTACCTGAATTTGTTCTAAAAACAAATAGCACAACCCTCCAGTGAGCTGCATCTAAAATTTTATTTTATTTAGTTGCTCTTCCTTTTTAATCACACTTGTATTTACTTAGATTTAAAATGATGTATGCATTAAAAATATATTTATATCACATAAAGTTAAGGTGAGTTCAAAGGTTGTTTTTTTACTTTTTTGGAATGACCGTGACCTGGATCACTGAGAATTTTCACCAGCATATCCTACCTGAGCTGTTAGCTTCTGCATCTCATCCAGAGATACAATGGACCTTTTTCTTTGCTGCTATGATCAATCCTCTCTTTGCCTGGTCTGTCAGGTGTTTGTCCTCCACTATGAGATGAAAGATCGCACTCTGGCACGTTCGAAGCCTGAGACATTGTTTTCCAACTCCACCTCGTTCTCCCTGACCTGTCTACAGGGCTCCTTGGTCCTGATGATGACGTTTGTTCTCTTATGTTGTCCTCTGAACCCATTAAAAGGACAATTTTTATACTGAGAACAAATTTCCCACAGGACGGCTCTCTTTAATATTTCACTGACTTTTGAAGAGGACTGGTTTAAATTATGGAAATCAAAATAAACGGGCTCAGTGCAGGTATGC
Source organism: Fundulus heteroclitus (assembly GCF_011125445.2). Lineage (NCBI taxonomy): Eukaryota > Metazoa > Chordata > Actinopteri > Cyprinodontiformes > Fundulidae > Fundulus > Fundulus heteroclitus. Next base: position 36,581,353 of record NC_046365.1, read on the forward strand.
TACAGTTTAGGGGGAAAAAAAGCAACTTTTGAAAACGATGTATAATATTTCTCCACTTCCCAATTACGCACTACTTTGAGTCGGTCTATCACAATACATCCTAAAAAGGAGTTTTTCCTGTGGTGTGACGAGATGTGAAAAGTTCAACACTGTAAAATGACACCAACCTGTCTGTGCAACCAAGCCTTTTTCTTTTGTACCATCTTTCAGCTGTTTGTGTCCATTTCCATTTACTAAGTAAATGTCAGAAATGAAATGCTTATAAAGTAACAAAGTGATGTTAAAACACATTTAATAAGCAGCAAGAATTTGTTCCCAGATCTCTGTGCTAACTAGCATCTGAATCTGGTTTTCATTGGAGCTCAGCTTGTTCTCCTGTTTTTGCAGAACACAGCTCTAGATAAGGAGACCCTTCAGCTCTACGCTGGTACCTGTTCAGGACCACAGGTAGACGATGCTTCCTCCGCCTCGCCAGCTAAACAACTCTCATGTGACCAAGGTCCAAACTGTAGCGATCCCGTCTTTCCAACCACGGCTGCTCCTCCTGGGGAATCTCAGAGGGCAGAATCGGCTGAATCTGATCAGCCTCTTTCTATCCCTGAACGTTCGTTTGCCCCCTCTCCTGAAGCCCCTCCTGAAAAAGAGAGGCACCCTTCCTCGCTCTTTCTGACTCCTGGCATACATTTAGATTCTTCCTCCCCGTCTGCTCTTCATCTTTTCTCAGCCACGACTCCCTCCTCGACCGTTTCATGTCCCTCCCCTGCCACCAACCGCGGCCCGGACCCCGGCTCTCCCACCAAACACCTTTTCTCCCCCCTCTCCTCGCCATCCAAACCGGAGCCCACCTCGCCTTCCTCCGTCCAGCCAACCCTGTTCCCCTCTCCTCCTTCCACACCTCCTCCTGCTGCTCCTCCTCCTTCCTACCCGCTGCTAGCTGAAGAACTTCTGGAGCAAATCTAAAATCCAGACGCAGCACGTTTTGGGATGAGGAGGACAAAGCGTCACGTCGTGCATTTCTTAGCCGCTGCGAACTGAGCCAGAAACTGTGGCGGCTGCAGGATCCCTGCTCCAAGTCATCCAGATGCTTCACATGAGAGCGAGGAGTCTGAATGTACACGGTTTATTTATTAACAGACTGTCCTGAGCTGGTTTGCCCGTTGAAGTAATATTACTGTGTCTCAATGAGCTTTTCTATGGACCCCTCGTTGTTTCCCTGTTGCCTGTTTGTTATTTAGCAGAAACCAGGTTTTCTGATCCAGACGCACATTTAAACTTCACCTGAAACTTGCAATCAATAGTTCCGCCTTCCTGCTTAATAACTCTTTTCATTTAGTATGTGGACAAAGTAACCCTGAGGTGCACCAGTTAATACGATGTAGTCAATAAAGAAATCTGTGCTTTAATCGCCTTGTACTTCTGTGCCTTTTGTCACTGATATCTGGTTTCCTTTGTGATTTATTCTGATTTGCGTCCTAAGGACTACGACACAAAATAAACTATTTGTGTAAACGTGTTTAAAAAAGTGCTGCAGGTTTATTGATGGAGGTATTAATTTCAAATTTTGCAGGGGGGAAAATGGCTGTAGGCAATTATTCCCACTTATAAATTAAACATTTTTTAAGTTTCTGATGCTTTGCCACATGTGTCTGTGTACAACAGTGCCAGCACACTTTAATGGAGCTCTGAAGTGGCATTATTCTAGCTGTATGACTAACTTCTGGTGGGGAAAAACATGATTTACATCAAACTTAGAACCGTTTGCTTTCTTTTCTTGATGGGCAGAACTGTGTGCTTACATACCGTTTTATTTCTAAAGCACTTAAATTACCAAAGTGCTGTACAAAAAACCTAAGCACAGGAAGAAACAAAATTAAAACATGGGAGTTAAGTACAGATAAAAGATTAAGACACAGATGTCGATTAATTTTTAAACTGGTTTTAAAAACGGCAAGAGATGGAGCTTTCCTGACCTCCAGCGGCGGCTCATTTCACATTTAAGGAGCTCAAACTGCAAAAACTCAGACTTCTTATAAATCCAGAGGAGACAAAGAGCACAGGATGGTATGGAAAGGTGGAGAGGCCAGACCGAGACGGAAGGATTTTAAAATGTTGATAATATAAAACCATGAAACTTTTTTCTCTGCTCCAGGACAGCTAATCAGACAATTGGATTTCAAAGCGCCCTCTAGTGCTCAGCAACTGGAACTGTTTGCAAGTACAAGCGCCAGTTGATGGAAGTACAGTAGATTCTTAAGTTTACACAACCCGGTTTGGTGTAGTTAAAAAAAAAAAAAAGGATCAATATATCTGACTGCAGACTTTTTTTCCACATAACCTGTACTTTTTAAATAGAAAGCCAACATCTATGGGGCGGAGACAAGAAATTATGATGTGGTTGCATGAGTCTGGCCTCCTTTCTATGTGAATATGTTGATCTTTCAGCGTGCTCGATGACTCAATTCAGACATATAAAGCCACGACAGAATGGACCAGAGGAAGGTTAAGTGATTGAATCTGATTATTTGGTTTAAACCCTGGGGGATAATCTGAAGAAGAGACGGACGAGCAGAGAGCAGAAACCTGCATCATGCTAACAAAAGTGAACAATTATTACCAGGTGAAGATGTGTCCTACACAGAAAAAGGGGCTGAGAAACATCTAAAATATTAGCTTAATGGTGTGCATACATTTGTTGGATTTTTAGGGTGAAACGTTTTAGTTGTGAATAAAACTTCCAATCCCAATAACCTGCTGTGTCAACAGGGGCGTAAATACCTGTGACAAAAGTTTTTATTTGTAAAAGCGGGTAAATGGTCTGAACTTCTCACATCCAGCAGATCCACCGCTGGTCTTGATAGCCGACTCACAGATATTGTTTAAGATCAACCAAAGTTTAAAGGTTGATTTTATGCCGGTGCGTTTTGGTGGTCCTGCAGAAAAGTGCAGAACATAAGAGTATCATGTAGAAAATAAAAATAAATCTGCACTGCAGTTGCACTTAATGCAATGACAGGAAATACATTTAGTATCATTAAAACTAGGTCATATCGGTCTCTCTCTCTCAAGTCACTTTTAGGATGTTTTGGATCATTGCGTTACTTTTGCTCCTTACGAAGCGATTTTATCGTCTGTTTCTGTAGTCAAAATGAAACGTACCTGATTGTGTTGCAGTTTAGTAGTAATGTGTGCTTTAAGAAAGCCAAGAAGCTAAACCCAAGTCAAGATACAGGTTTTATTCCGTCAATGAATGTTTGAGAATAAATATTGACCACTAGAGGGAGCTGTGCAGTTCCAGTAAAACCGTTTGGGAAATGAAGAAAACATTCAGGCCAATTCAAGTAATAAAACTCCTTTTTATTGTCAGAACTCAGCAAACAAAAAAACTCCAGTTGACTGCAAAAATAATGAGTTATACGCCATTCCCATATAATCGGAGAATCAAACAACAGTGAAGCACAGACTTAACGAAAGGAATGTTCCCTTAATGATAGATACTGCAGGCGGATGATTGTTTAACAGATTAGTCTCAACAGAATTTGGTGCCAGACAACAGGTTGAAGTAAGTAATCTTTCTGTAAATTAATGATTATTAAAAAAAAAAACAAGCAGAAATGGAAAAGTCCGACGTTTCATTGCACATCTCACGCTGACCTTTGCTGCTTTGGACTAAACTCAGGACTTTCAGGCTCTGCTGAGACATCTAAACACTTTTAGAAAACCTAGTTCACTACTTATTCAGTCGTTTAGAGAAGAAATGTAAAAGAAATAATTCTTTAAACTAAAGCAGACCATAGTCGCTGATACAGGGAGGTTTTGGATGTCAGGCAGATTAAATAAACCGATAGCTGCTGAACACGAGCCCTGCACAGAAACATAATCTCAAAGCAAGCACGGAGGTACGGAGGGAGCAGACTTCTTAAATAAGGAGGGCTTGTATATAGATATTAATATAAATGGGGTTTCCCTCTTAAATCGCCTTTCTGTCAAGTACATTTTCTTTATGCGAGCATTTCCTATCTACTTGCTGTGTTTCCAAAATAAGAAAAAGCATGTTTGAGTGAAGATTAGCTCCATAATTATTCCCCACACACACACCAACATGAATCACTCGACCCAAAATACATAAATATTTGGATTTTTAAGCCTAACTCCTCCCCCGTGTCCCCCTCCCCCCCTTTCCTTCCCTGGAGGAGATGAAAATAGACTTTTACAGCTAAAAATAGATTGTTTTGACCCGAACAGTTACAGAACCCCCCACCTTAAGATTTATAGGAAAAGTTTTTCTATCTAATCTACAAAATATAGCAATGCCCTTTTTTTAAAAAATAGTTTGTTGCTTTTTTTCCTTTTCTCACTCAGAACAGATTATTCTCCTCCTTCCACTGAGATACATTCAGAACACGGAGCTGCAGGCAGGACAGCGCCTTGGGTGGGACTTCCCACCGGGACGTCGGTGCTGCGGTTTGGACCTCAATATCTGGTCTGGTACTCGTGGTGCCACCTGTTGAAGTCGTTGTAGAAGAGAACGATGCTTCCCGACACCATGCCGGTGATGATGCACCTGAGGAGGAGGGCGCAGACGATAATTCATGTGCATTTAAACTCGATCATTTAGGGATTTTTGCTCGTTTTCATGCTTCATCTTTCAGGAACATTATTTCCACTCTGCTCCATCTAATGAGTAAAGGCCTGTTTAAGCTGTTCGGACACATAAGTAGTAACATTCTGTCTAACCGGCCCTGGCTTTGACTTTTTCTCATAAAGCTTATGCACTTTCAAAACCTTTGTTTAAAGTAGAGGTCAGTGAGCTGTGACCCTTCTTACTATGGAGAACAAGCTGCTAAATGTTATGAACACAGAAGCAAAGGCTTTTCTGTATAATTGAAAGCAATTTCTCCATTAAGTAGCTACACATGCAGCATACTGGGTATGTATGCCATGTATAGTTCTGTTTCTCAGATGGAGTTTTTCATTGCGTCAGTTCAAATAGGATTCTTTTTTCAAATGACTACAGAATTAAAGCTCGACTTTTTATTGGTTTGCAAGAATTGCTAAATCCAGAGCGTAACAATTGAAGCAAACCCGCTTCTCAATCCTTCCTCCTGCTTGTGCAACATAAATTTTTTACTTTAAAGGCATACTATGCAACATTTTTCAGTTAATTAATGTGTTCCATACCGTTTTCGATGATTAAATGAGTCATTTCAGGTCGAACAAAGGTTTTCTCGGCCGCCCTGGTGGTCTGTGGGGGAAATACCGTACTTGCTGGAGCCCTCAGCCCGCACCCACAGGCTCAGAAGTCTCGTGCATCGCGAGAGTTGGTCTTGCTTTACGGCGAGAACTCCATGTGTTTTTGCCCTGCCATTCACTATATGCACGCGCGAAAGCAACCTGCTGGAGGTTTTCCTTCCCGTTAATGGGGAGTTTTTCTTCCCACTGTCGCTTCATGCTTGCTCAGTATGAGGGATTGCAGCAAAGCCATGTACAATGCAGACGACTCTCCCTGTAGCTCTACGGTTCCCCAGGAGTGAATGCTGCTTGTCGGGACTTTGATGCAATCAACTGGTTTCCTTATATAGGACATTTTTGACCAATCTGTATAATATGATTGAACTTGATTTGGTAAAGTGCCTTGAGATGACATGTTTCATGATTTGGCGCTATATAAATAAAATTGAATTGAATTGAATTGAATTGAACAAAGAACCGCATGTTAACGTCAAATAAACATGCAAGCATATCGAGTTTTTTTCTAATTATTAATAATATATATATTTTTTTTAATGTCGGCAAGGCGGTAGCGTGAGTTTGGCGAAGCGGCCGCCTCACCAAGGTAGCACTGCGGGAAATCCTGATGTTCATACCTTCACTGTGTTAGTCATTGTTTGTACTGCCGTTTTTTCCACTTTTCGTTGCGTTCGCCTGTCTGCTAAGCTCAAAACAACCACGCCTGGCTTGATGGAGTAACCAGAACAGCTGAGCATCTTTACGACAGTGCACTTTTACTTTCGCCCTCTGGGGGGAGCCTCGCTGGAAAATCAACCCCGGTTGCATAGTATACCTTTAAGGGTGGCAATTTGATCAAAAGTGAGACTGAGATTGTGCAAGTTCTTGTAAAGTTGTGCTGCTAAATTCTATAATTATGAGCAAAGAATAGTTTTCATTAACCTTAAGCCTCCAGTTATGCTGGTTAACATTACTACCTGCACCGCAGTGAATCTTTCGTTTCAGGTTACGGTTTTTCTGGATGTGTTACCGTTGATCATGGGACATTGCCATGGAGCGGATTCCTGCGTCGCAGACAGGATAGGTGAAGAGCTGTTTCAGGTCGGAGATCCGCCACACGGACACGACTCCTCCGTCTCCCCCGGTCAGCAGATACTGGCCGTCTCGGCTCAGAAGCATGGCCTGCCACAAAGACACAAACACGTCATTATTCTATGCACTGAATCAAGAATGCTACTCAGACTTCAGATTTCAGCTGATTTCATTCGGCTTTTCCCACATTTATTAGATTATTGTATCTAAAATGGAAATAAAGAAAAGTTATTTATATCCACTTAATGCCAGAACTGTGGGAGCCAAAATGCGACTTCCCACATTTCTTCAAAGTCCGAAAAAAAAACTATGATTACAATTCAGGTGATGATGCCACAGCTTTTTAAGCATCTGAGCTACCTAGAGGCACACCTCAAACACGTAAAAAATTAAAGAAAATCTGCAAAGATGTCAGACAATATGATCTCTGAGCTCCACAGGTTTGGGTCACACTTTGGTACAATTTCCATCAGTTCAGCCAGTTAGAAACAAAGATGAAGAGTCTGGGAATGTCCAGCAATCGTAGCATCCAGGAAGGTTCTGGGTCCCAAACATGAACACGTTTAGGTGGAAACTGTGTGAATCAACCCCAGCAGAGGAGCAACAGACTTTGTGAAGATGCTGGCTTAAGATGGCAGTAAAGGAGCGTCATCATCCAATCCTGAGCTGGACTGAGCTGAACCGAGAGGCCACTCAGCAAGGAGGAGGCCGTTCCTCAAAAACCAACAGGCGAAAAGGCAGACAAACGTTTCAAATGCCTGATTATCCTCTGGAAGCATGTCCTCTGGTCAGATTAAAGTGAAATTAAAGTGTTTGGATGAAAAGAATAAACGGGGAAGCTGAAAGCCTGAGAGCAGCTTCCCGTTGTGTGTGGGTCTTATGGTGCAGGAAGGACCGATCCTTTTGGGTACAAACGGGTCCTCTATACAGAAAACAACCCTAAATCATTCAGTCAGTAACAAAGTAGCAGCAGGACCACCAAGTGGATCATGTGGAGCGGCCGCCACAAATCCCCAAGGTGTGTGCAAGGAAGGCGGTGTAGAGACCCCGGACCCAGAATGGGCCAGAGTTCCAGCAAACTACTGAGAATCTAGCGGAAGACGAGCCAGAACATCTGACCCAAATCATACAGTTTAAAGGAAAGCTAATTATTGAATTCATTAGAACACCAGTTACATCAAGTAGCACAGTTTTATCTCTAAGCGACTCAATCACTGTACAATCACATTTTTTTCTAAAATGTTGACATATTCCTGCTCTCGTGAAAACAATGAAGGAAAAAAATCAGTCAAAGTAATCCCAATAATATGTTTTGGGGCATATAAACCTCGTCAAATAGAGCAGATATGGGTGAACTATACAGCCTTTTGGGCTTTTTACTCCGCCGACTAATGGTACAAATTTGTAAAAATTAAGACTGTTGTTGTGCATCTCCTTGCCGATTTTATGATGCAAGCCATTCATTGGTGACTATTGTGCAACACATCAGCTGTCGTCATCTGTTCTGTTGTGCTGCAAACTGCTGCCTGGTGGCAACGATCAATGCGTACGTTTGTCGTCCAGATAAGATGCTCCGTCACCCGGGTCAATTGCAAAGGATGAGTGGACGATTAAATAAGCCTTTCTATCCATCTAATGCTGTCCTGGACCATCTGTACGATTTTAAACTCAATGTGGCCCCCGGACCAAAAGGTTTGCCCTCATCTGATGTAGAGTTTAACTTCTCACAAAAAATAAAACACAATAATCATTATGATATTTGCTAATACCTAATATAGATCACTAAACATGCTCATTATTCTGGCATTTAGCGAATAAAAACACTTTTAACCGACCTAAAACTAATATGTGGTCTGATTGGACGTCAGAGGGTGAGAAAAAGAGCTCCTGTCTCGTTATGCGGTGCACAGAAACGGCCATTTTCTGCCGTATTCTGACCTGCTATCAGCATTTCTGTGGTGAAAAGGCAAATGTCCCACCACCAAGTGTTCTGATCCAACAAATAAGCCCACATTTGTGAACACAGACTCATACGCTCAACTAAAGATGTCTTCCAATGGGAAAACTCCGAGATTTACTCTTCTCATCTGCTTTTCTTGCAAACTGCAGCAGCCCAACGGCTCCCCCAGGATTCGGATGAACACAAATCAAGCCGTGTGCTGGAGACCATTAAGGGCCCGGTGCATAGTGGAAGCCGAAACTCAAACAGTCAGTAGCATCAATCAGCGAGTAACCGTAGCTGCTGAAATGACGAGGCAGAATGTTGCCTTCGGAAACCGGCGGACGACACTAAGAGCTTTTGTCGTTTGCGGTTTTATGACGCTGAAGCCAGGACGTCTTTCAGCTGCGGCCGCTTTTCTGTGCAGTGATTCAGCAAGTCAGTCATCAGCGGCATGTGGGTTGAATTAGGCTCGAGTTTAATGGAAGAAAAAAGGGAAAATAAAGCTGGAACGAGTCATTTTTAGGAAGTTCAGTTGGTATGAAAACAAAAACAAGGCCTCAACCAAGGGGGAAAAAAAGACAGGATTGAGGAAATGATTTGTATATTTGAAAAAAAAACAAAAAACGTTTTTGCACAACTTTCTTAAAGGTTCCAATGCTTGGAGCAGCAAGAGTTAATCCAACCAGCAGTAGACCTGGAACAGCCAGTAACTGAGTGCAGATCTCGTGTCTCAGAGTTTATTTCTGCTTATTTCACTCAGGCACAGCAGACAAACCTAAAATTCATCTCAGCTTGCGTGAAAACAGAAGCAAACAAGCCAGAGATGATCTTTGTGCTGGATTAAAAAAAAAGAATTGTAGCAGCAACAGCATGTTTCTAATAATGACACCAAGATTTACTTTTTCTTTAGATGCATTTTCCCCAAATCTGCCATGTTTTATCTGTCATTGTTCAATCGTTTTGAAAGGCGAGATAAAAAGGGTCAATTCAGAAAATGTGAATTCAGAAACTGGACCCAGTGTTTACATACTGAGTTTGTAATGGGCGATAAGAAGAAAATTTCACGACACCGAAACTTACGACAATAACCAAAGTCATTTTGTCCATGTCGGTATTTTTGGTATATCAAAAAATTTAAGAAAAAGTTGTTTCTATGGGTAAAGGTCGGCTATGCTCCTGTCCCTTTAAGATGCTGCACTACGGCTACAGTCTGTAGTTCTCCTACTGCTCTCCAATATGCATTGCTTGTTGTTATTTCAACTTTTATCTTTTTGTTCTCTGTCATTTTTTTCTTCATAGAAGGTACACCTGGTCTGGTGTTCTGTTAGCTGTGACATCATCAGGGGAGGCAGATCATCCACTTTTACCATCTAACATAGAAAGTATTCCTGGGTCAATGTGAGCTTCTGAGCTTTCTGTGTCTCTGCTCTGTATTCTCTAAGCCCCAGTGGGTCGAGGCAGATGAGCGTTCACACTGAGCCTGGTTCTGGTTCTGCTGGAGGTTCTCCTCCCTGTTAAAGGGGAGTTTTCCTCTCCACTGTCGCTTCATGCATGCTGAGTATGAGGGATTGCTGCAAAGCCATCAACAATGCAGGCGACTGTCCACTGTGGCTCTACGCTCTTTCAGGAGGAGTGATTGCTGCTTGGAGAGACTTGATGCAACCTGCTGGGTTTCCTTAGAGAGGAAACTTTCTGACCAACCTGGAGGATCTGATTGAATTTTAATTTAAAAGAAGGAGTGAAGGAGACGGTTAAGTTGAGAAAATGGAGGAAATTTCACATGTTGAAGCGGCGGCGGCGTTAGAGGAGGAAGAGGAGCAGCTGTTAGTTAATGTGGTGACTACATCTGACCTCTGGTCCAGTCGCAAGATAAACCTGTACATGGTTATCGTGGTGAAGTGCTCAATATATCGCGACATTGATTTTAGGCCATTTCGCCCAGCCTGACTTTGAGGTTTATATTGTTTTAAATGTCCCTTTTCAGGGTGCAATGATTTTTACAACACAGCAGCTCCAGAGGATTAAATAAAAAGAAACTGGGTGTAAACTGTGGGTTTACATGCATCCACAAACTATTTAGGTTAACGTTACTTAACAAGTGGCAGCTTGACTTTAATCTTTTTGGTCTCAGTTGAATTTTGGCTTCATATTTGACGCCTCCCAACATGTAGCTGTTGGTTCATGGTAAGTTTAAACAATTTGTACTTGCAGGCAAGCGCGCTGCTCTAACTTGAACCTCCTATTCAGTTTCCTTCCATCTGTGAGTGAAAATCTTGGGTCAGCCAGTTGAAGCTCAGACACAATCAGGTCTTCCAACGGGATGATGACATCCAAATCAGCAGAATTGTTTTTGGGATGGATGAAAAAGGCCAACGTTAACATGCAATAGAGTTCCTGAGCCGTTAACTCGACTCTAATCAAAAGCTGCAGCTTAAAATTTGGGTCTATGCTGGAAAACAAACCAGTTTAAATAAACTCCACCAGTTCTGACATCAAAAATACGCCAAATAAAGCTTGTTCATGGCTACAAAAAGGGCTTCCGCCTCAAATTAATGCAACCTTAATGCTCATGTTGACCACAATTTAACTTCTGGCTGGAACTGTGTGAATTTTTCGCACTTGTTCTTTGCGTTATTGCTTATCTTTGGGTAAAGTAAAACGATGCAAATGATCCGTTTAATAGAGCAGAAGCAAGAAAACTCTCCTTCCCTTAAGATCGTCACTTGACTGCAGCTTCTTTAACTCATAATCAAGCGTCCGTCTTTGTAAACTCTGCGTGCTGACTGCAGAGGTACCTATTAGGCAGTGAAATCTAAGAGCAGAGCAGGAAGCAGCAGCCTAATGTACTCTTATGCATTCTGCTGTGGAGTTTATGACCTCGGCGGAGCGCAGCAGGAAGCGGGAGAGCTGGCAGACATGTCAGCCCAGCCAGGTAGGAGGCTTCAGACAGACATTATAAATCAGTCCTTTGCCACTGGGCGGCCAAACAAGATGGCCGATGGCTCTGTAGGGGCCAAGATGGCTGAGCCGGCTCGGATGGCTAAAAAAAAAAAAAACGAGTCGTGCAGAAACATGTGCAACCTTCATGCCCATATTTCAGAGATGGGCGGGTGGATTCAGGGATGGAGAAAGTAAAACCTGTAATTTATGGTGACCTTAGTCCTCCTGTTACACTGACAGAGGCGGTTAAAAAAGAACTGCAGGGACGGTTACACTGCTTGAGTCTTACTATAACTTAAAAGAATGTAATCTATTCAGCATGGCTTCCCGAATCCGCTATTAGAGCAAGATGCCGACTGTTAGGCTGTCATGCTGCCGTATGACTGCAGACCTCTATAAAGTCACAGTGTCCACATTTTTGCTCTCCGTTTCCAAGTGCGTGCTGCAGGCCAGGACAAACAGTTATTTATCCCGGAGTCATACTGGGCCGAGGCTCAGAGGGCAAAGAAGATTGATTCTGGTATGTACATGAGTGCACTAAATACTGCTGGATGTGGGGGGGGAGCTAAGACTCACACAGCCTGAATTCAAGATGTTAGGATTTTCCTAATGCCATCTGACGTGGAGGGAATTTACAACAGCCGAGCACCGAGTGGTGAGGAGCGGCTGCAGCCCCCGTTGTTCACCAACGTGTGGGAAACCTACAAAGCAAATCTAAAAACATCATTAGTGTCTTTTAAACACACCGAGGAAAAAAATAGGAAAGCTCGAAACTAAACACGCGCTACTTTCACAGAGCTGGTAATGCGCTCAATCAGTGTTTCCGTGTATTTGTGGCTTCGCAGGAGTGGGCTGCTTGGCAGATTAGGAGCACGAGAGGGTTTTCTTAATAGGAAACAGGCGTGCAGCTGCCTGTCGGGGCTAGCTTACATTTCCCAGGCCAAACCGGAAACGAAAGGGCCGGGAAACCAAAGGCGGTAGCCGCTATCTTGTGTCGCTCCGGCCACCAGGGAGGAAATGTGGGCAGTGGGGAATGTGTCATCCTGCGCTGGAGGGTGCTTAATGGCGTTGGAGTCCAGGACTGACCACTCCTCAAGGAATGTTTTCCACCACCGTCGCAATTTGACCTGACAACAGAGCCGCGGATCAAAAGGAGCGTTTCCTCTGCTGGATGTGGTTTGAACGGCGCGAGAGAGGGATGTGAAGCCTTAGTTTGTCCCGGGGCATTCTGACCCTCACCTCACTCACATCTCAGATGCACGGCGGGCCTTTAATCAGCCGGGCCTTTGGGCCCAGATGTGGTGCAGACGTGCATGTGTGAGGGCGCAGGAACGGCCAGATCCCTCACCTTGATGCTCTCCTCCACTTCCATGTGTCTGAGCAGTTTGCCATTAATGCTGAACAGGCAGAACTGGCCCTTGTCGTAATAAACCATGCAGTGGCCTTCAGTGGAGGACTGGATGAGTCGGGGCCGCAGGCAGCTCTCAGGGGCCTCGAGGCTCCGCAGCAGGTCTCCATTCATGGAATGGATCAGACAAGGGCCCTCTGCACATAGAGAAGAGAAAAAGCTTACATTAGAAGGTTTAATATACTGATTTAGCTTTGTTTCATTTTTTTTTTCTGTTGAGACAACAGAATTGCATTAATATAAGAAAATATATGTGGCTAATTTTAGTAAAGGATTTAGCTACTGCGGAAGAAAGAACTCAGGCTTTTAGCATATCTTTGACAGAGGGATATGGTATATTGCATAAATATTATACCTAAAGCAACTAAGTTAAAGATCCCAGCAACATATTAAAATAAGGCGTAAACTGATGATTTCTTTTTTAAAAATACGAGCTTATTATTCATTTCAAATCATCACAAAACATGATAAATGGTTGAATTTCTAGCAGTCAAAGAAAGACTGCATCTCCTTCAGCTCACAAACTGATGGAGCACTTTCATGCTTTTTACCTCTCAGGTCTGACACAGCAAGATCCTCACATTATGCTTTAAAACACAATTAATTGGGAAGTGAAATGTTTTTTTAGGACTCAATCCTTGGGGTGAATTTAAATAAAGCTGAGGTTTGCATTGCTTATTTTAATGTCTATAAAGTGTTCTCATCAGGAAAGGCATTAATTTGCCAAAGTGTTCTCCAAAACACATCCCTTAATTTTTGCCCCTCTTTAGCCCGAGGCTAATCTGTTTCAAACAGTGACCAAGTTAAAATCCTCTGAGTGTCACAAAAACAAAACCCAGGAAAAAAAGAAGGAGAAAGAAAATCCAAAACAGCTCCTGAAATGTGGAGAAAGTGAAAAATCTAATTTTTGGCAAGATGGAGGATATTGAGGGGATTCCTCAGCTGCTGAATGGATGTTAAAAACAATCAAAAACTCTACAAATACATTTTAGCATGAACATTGTAATTTAATTAAAGCCTCAGAGATTGACATATGATTAGTTATTTAGACTTCCTACAGCAGACCAGTAGGTTGTGGTAATTAGACTGCAGACTGCGCTCATACTGACGAGCGTAAGCCTTTACCTGGACTCAAACAAACTGTTGGCCTCACCTGTGCAGCCGCTGATCACGAGGCCCAGCTCTGCACACACGCTGACGCAGGTCACCTCGCAGTCGTGTCCTGTCAGGATGGCCCTTGGTGTGGTAATCGCTGCTGGGGGAAAAACAGAAACATTTCAGCTCTGCCTTTTTTTTTTAATCACATGTGGTACCAGTTTACGGTCACTAGGGGGAGCTAGAGGTTCAAACTAATTCTCCTGAATAATGATGTCTGAGTACAGGAGTCATCAGGGGAGGTGGAGTGAAATCTTCAGGCAGATTTAAGTATATTTTACATTTTATGTTACTGATCCTGATGTGTTGCGTTTTTAAAACCTTTTTTTTTTATTCATTTCGTTTCACTTGCAGATATTTCAAACACTCAGCCGCCTCCCGTCTTTTAAACCTTCTCCCCATGACGGCCTTCACTGGATCCAGATGTTTCTGCACCAGGCGGGCAGAGCAACAAAAAGCGCCGGCGGGGACCAGACTAAAGTCATGAAATTCGCGTAATTGTGTTTTGGTTCGAGCCGTCAGGGCGAACGACAACACAAAATCATCCGTAATCCCGCCATCTGTCTTCCGTGTCAGTCAGCAGACGAGACGCAGCATGGACGCATAAACGGCAGATTAAGTTTAGCTATAGTGGACGTGATCGTAAACAAAAACCAATTACTGGCGGTGAATGTAGTTTAGACATTTGCTCGGCGTGTCAGAGCTCAGGATGGGATGGAACAGAAGGAACTGTGAAGGTTCTGGTTCAGGGATCCAGGCGGGGGTGTCTTCTTCAGTAGCCCCATCATTAGCTGGCCCTTCTCTTTTAGCTGAAGTTTTACCTTTTTCTGTGGAGATCCCTGAGTTCATCAAACCAACTTTTATTAGATGATCTGAGGACCAGGCTGAAGTTTTGGGGCGTTTTCAGTGGCAGCACCACGACTCTGGAACCAACTTCCTTCTGACCTTCCCAGCAAAGACCAAGGAATCTTTTTTTCAGGCAGGCTTTTAATACCAAGCAGCACGGCAGCTTTTTATCTATGATTTTTTTTTTAATCATTTGTTGTTTTCTTTTTATGTGATCTTTCTGAGCTTTGTTCTTTTTAGAAGGTTGTTTCAAAGCGTTATATAAATCAATAAATGAATGAGTGACAATGAACGCAGGAAGTCAAGTTCAGTTCCAAAAACAAAAGAAGGATGTCGTGGATGGACTTTGACTGGACCATTCTAACACGACTGTGCCTGGATGTAAATCGCTGGTGAAGATTCTCAGTCATCCAGGTCATGGTCATTCCAAAAAAAGGTAAAAAACGATTTACTGGATGTAAATCATTCCGGCGGAGCTTTGGTTGAATGTTAGGCGAACCTTCACCCCAGTGCTAAGACGTCAGCAGCCTCTAAGGACCTGCATTTAGTGCCGTCCGTTTTAGCATCAAGGCAAGGCAAATTTATTTGTATAGCACATTTCAGTACAGAGACAATGCAAAGTGCTTTACATGATTAAAATATAGGAAAATAAAACAGAATAAAAGCACATTGGAATAAGATGTAGGAACAAAATAAAACATGGGAGAATAGAAACTAAAAGCAAACATTAAAAACAGTTGGACTACAAAGTTGAACTAATGATGTTTCAGTAAAACAGTTTAACTAGAACAGTTGAAGGCAATCCTAAACAAATGTGTTTTAAGTGGAGCATAGGAACTAAATTCTGCTTCTCCGTGTTTGGTTCTGGTTCTAGGTATGCGGAGAAGGCTGGAGCCAGACGACCGTAGTGATCTTACCAGCTTCCTAGTCCCTGCTGAAGAAAAAGCATCAGCCGTGATGCTGCCATCACGGCGGGGATAATGTGTTTAGGTCTCATTCGACCAAACCACCTTCTTCCATAGTTTTGCTGTGGCAAACAGGACTTTTTGAGTTTCTTTCAACATTGGGCTACTTCTTACCCATTTCTCAATGGAAGCCAGATTTGTAGAGTGCAGTATAAGAGCTGTCCTGTCAACAGATTCTCCTACCCGAGCAACAGATATCTGCAGCTCCTCTAGAGTTACCATTGAGCCTCTTGGCTGTTTCTCTGATTAATGTTCTCCTTGTCGAGCCTGTCAGTTTGGGTAGAGGGATTTGTCTTGGTAGGTTTGCAGTTATTGTAAAGGTAGTTTTAGTATTTTTTAAGACTAGACTGAAAAGAGCTCTGAGATGTTCAGGGTTTGAGAAACAGTTTAATAACCAACTCAGCTTTAAACTCTCCCCTGTGTTCCTTCCTCCAACACTGTGTGTTCGCTAATGTTCATTAGCAAACTGCTGGGGGCTTCACAGAAAAGCTGGATTTATATGAATTATATTTGACCCAGACGGACTATTTACTGATCAGGTAAGTTCTGGAGGAAAATCAATGCACCGGACTAAATTTAGGGGTACCAGACTAAAGGGGGCTGAATAAAAACGCACAGAAAACACTTTGCAGATACTTTTTGGCTGTACGTACATAAAATGAGGAAAAGTTCAATGGGTATGAATACTTTTGGAAGGCATTGTATGCTGTCACAACAATGTAATTTTTCTGAGGTGTTCTTTAAAACAAACATCATCCTCTGGCTTCTGATGGGAATAAGAAGCATAAAACGTCCAATCTAAACCTGTTTTCACTGTAAATAGCATTAATAAACAACACTTTGCTAAACCCGCTGTTTAAACTGATGCGTTCCCAGTCTTAATTCAATTATACGACATGAGTCAATAAAGCTTCACTAATAAGGCAGGTTCTTTCCCCCCTGAAAGCCACAGCTACTGTAACACCTTAATTAAATTTAGCAAAGAGACTCAATAGAACCCATTCTGCTCTCTAAGTTCTTGAGTAAAAAGCCAAACAGGAGGGTAAGTCGCATAAAAGCAATATTTCAAATCAATGAACCCCATATGTATAGTGCAAAAAATGATAGTGGATTATATTCAGGTAGTTCTATGTGACTAAATGAGTCTGTAAGAACAAGGTTTCTGTATTTTAGCGAGAGAAATGTTTTGAAACTGGAAAATCAAAACAGCAGCAAATTTGTCACCAATAACTGATCTCATATTATTTAATTCCAGTTGATTGTTTTGACTTTTTACATCAAGCTGTCCACTTTGCAGCCACCCGGCTCCCATCGGAGCGGCAGCCCAAACAAAGCCCATCGCGTCCAGTTAACAGCGTCCTCCGCACTAAAAGCAAACACACGAGCTGTAAGCCGGCAGGTTGGAGGGCCAAGCTGGATTTCACTCTGTAGATCTAGAGGGCTGATAAACTGAACAAACTGGAGCAAGTTGGAGCCTTCGCCGAAAGTTTGGTTTAAATTAGAGAGACATCTGACCACAATTTTATACCTGTGTGCGAGCGAAGCTCAGAGGGTTTCAGCTCTCTGTGTGTATGCGTCTGTATCAAACATGATGTGGGGACATTAATCAGCCTCAGCTTCCTGTTACAGAACAGAAATCATGTGAATCAAAAAAAATAAGAGGAGCGTCTGTAGTGAATGATCGTAAATAGAACTGTTTCCTGTTGGGAGCAGGATCTGGTTGTCTGCTGTGTGGCCAGGCTGTTACGCACACCCAAACACTCCTCCCTATATTCTGCTTTTACAGTCTGAGATCTAAAACCTGACCTAATATTGTCTCTCATTTACATATTTGGGAGGATAGTCTGCCACCTTGTTGTTCTTCAGCAATTAGTTGTGTTATTCTTATCTATACAACTTGCATTTGTTTTGTTTCTTACATGTTTTATATCAAATAATCATGTTTAATGTTTGTCTATGTGCAGCACTTCTCCAAAGCAAATTCCTCGTAGGTGTAAAAGGCAATAAAGATCATTCAGATTCTGATTTGCTTCAACAAATAAAAGCCAGTGAAGGGTCAACGTGAGCGGCATGGGCTCTGTGTTTGAACTGCACATAAAGCAGCTACAGATATAATAATTCAGTAACACCAAAGCTCCAGGAGTGCAAAGACATCCGTCAACAGATCGGTGAGCAGCAGACGTCACTGAGCAAACATCAGAAAACGCTGGAAAGCTGGAGTTAAAATAGAACTTCAGGAATGTGTTCTAGCTCGTGTGCAGTGACAGTAGA
Organism: Fundulus heteroclitus; assembly: GCF_011125445.2. Classification (NCBI taxonomy): domain Eukaryota; kingdom Metazoa; phylum Chordata; class Actinopteri; order Cyprinodontiformes; family Fundulidae; genus Fundulus; species Fundulus heteroclitus. The sequence goes on from NC_046365.1 coordinate 36,599,198, forward strand.
TACTAAGTTTCTTTACAGCTGCATAAAAACAATCATTCTGATTGAAAATCCTTAATATCTTCCTATCCTGAACGTGTTAACTGTAGCTGCTAAGTGTGCAGAGATGATTCTGCACCATGTAGAATCACCGCGGTTATAACTTTTGCGTAAGCACAATCACCTGCAGCCGTTTGAAAGTAGAAATTAGGTTTGACCGTAAGATAAATGAAGAAATAAATGCATTTAAAAAAGTGCTTGTTTTCCATTTCACCTTTTCGTCTCCTCTACAATGCTAACATAAGAGTCATGCTTGGGTTTGCTTTTCCTTTTGCTCTAAACACAGGATTATAAGACCTCCAGCGTAATATTTGTCAGCAATTGGGGAAAAATACATTCCTTTAATGTAAATATGAAAATGTAACAGGTCTTATATTTATAAACCCGTCATTATAATAACTTTAGGTATATGTCCACTCCTATTTTAGTCCCCCCCCCCTCCATTTTATCTTATTTCTACTGTTTTGTTTGTTTTTTGAATCAATTTTTCAGTTTAAAAGGTAGAAATTAGTATGTAGAATGATACAGATCATGTGTTTTTTAATTGTTCTTTAGCCAGATACAGTGATTTGAGTAAGATTTAAAAACAAGATAGATAAATCAACTAAAGTGTTTGGCTTGACGTCTGCTATTGTTTTGGAAGAGAGAGAAAAGGTTATCTTATTTTGGAGACGGTGGAACGCCACACAACATTACCGGGATGAACAAGTAAAAAGAAAAAATACATTTTACAAAAAAAACACAGAAAGAACTAGTCCTGCTTTCCAGCAGATGGCAGTAGCGCCTCTAAGATGTGCTCTGGTGCTCACAGGCCGTGTTCATGTGAACAGCCCCTCAGACGGACCTGCGTCAAGCTTATGAGGTGTGGGAGATGTCCGCAGGTCATTAGGAGCGAGCTGGAACCTTTCTAGAAGTGTGTGCTCTCGTTCGCAGCGTATGAAGAGCGTTTTTTAAGCTTTTTTTTTTCTTTTTTTACTTTTTAGTCCTTTTGGTTTCTGGAAGCAGATTAAAGAAGGTCTGCTGTCTGTCTGGATTTGGTGTCCGTGAGAGTGTGAGTGTGTTTGGGCATGCAGCAGAACATCGTGTCTGGGAGAGAGAGCCTCCTGCGGTTTGGGGCAATGGAGCATCACATTGGGACTGGATGATGAGGGCTTTGTGTGCTCCTGCAGCTGCAAGACTGAACCAGCTGAACTTAGCCAGCATTTTCAGATTAAATTTAACATCCCTGTTTTGTTTTTTTTTAGCTCAGAATGCACAAAGTTACAAATAGGTTTTATTTAAGTAAGAAAACAACTGTGCCTTTCACCTTTATCGTTATCGTCTGCTCTGTTCTGTTTGAGAAACCAACGTGGCTTATTAAACAAATTACAATTTGTCGTAAATTTCATCCCATTTGTGATGGATCACTTAACAACATGTTCGCCAATCTAAGCCGACCAAATTAGCACCGAGGAGGCCGAGGGCCGAGCAATGTGCCGGAGACGCTTTGATCATAGCTGATGCCATATGTTATGGTAACGCGAGGGCGGCCCGTGACATTTTTCACTTTTATCGAGCAGCCTGACCCCGTGGCCCTCGGACGGTCGGGAACTTTCATGTGCCGGCCGACGACCCCCACCAGCTTCACGTTTAACGTCTCTAAGTGGCCCTCACTTTCACTCACATTGAAGACAGATTCCCACACACGCTATCTGGCCTCACTGAAGCGCACACACACACAAACACACGCCATCCAGAGCGGTCCCCGGTCCCGCAGAGCTGCGAAATCCAATCTGCGCGGAGCCGGCCGGGCCCGGTCAGACGAAACTGCTTGTTACTTTGCAGAGGGAGGCCGTAAATCACGCGGCCAGGACTGCCGGTGAGGGGCGAGCGCTCGGAGCGGCGGTTTTTCACTCACCGCCCGGGTTCTCGCCGACGCTGCTGTGCTTTCCGTTCCAGTACCACAGCAGCAGGGTGGCATCTCTGGAGCCCGTCAGGACGTAGCAGTCTCCTCCGATGTACGACTCGGAGCGGGCGAGACACGTCACCACGTCCCGGTGCCCGAACACTATCTGGGTCAGTTTCCCTGCAAGCACAGCGAAGAGGAGAGAGGCTTTTAATGCGACACAGCAGAGATTCACGCTGAACGCACCGCCGACCGGCCTGTAGGACGGGACCTGCTGATACAAATGAAAAGAGCGATAAAATACGATCACACAGGACAGAGTGTGCGTGTGGAGAAGGATTTCCTCATCCTGAGTCCAATGTGGGGATGAGGGAACGTGTTCTCGTTCTCGCCAAAGCAAATCAAAGAGAAAACGAGAAACCCTGAGGCTGCATTACTGTTGTATAGTATTTTAATACTCTGTATGTGTATATATATATATATATATATATATATATATATATATATATATATATATATATATATATATATATAAACAAGTTTGTGTGTTAATTTTATACTTTTTACTTTAAGTTATTAAGAATATCCTCCAGGATGAAAAAAAACATTCACATGGGCTTTCAGGAATATTTTCAGGGTTTCTACAAGTTTCAGCAGGTCAAACTAAAACTTTTTTAAAACTCATGATTTAAATTTAAGATCTAAAAAAAATACACAAATTAAATGAAATGAGTCCCTTAGCTCACTAAGTCTATGACATACTTATTTAGTGAGTTAATCATAACTTTGTCAGTATTACTGGTCTCTTTTACACTTAAGTTACCAAACTTCAGTCTCATTAAACAACATTTAGTCAGAATTATAAGAATCCATAACAGGTTTTAGATCAGCGGGTGACACTTTTTTTTTTTTTTAGCAGGGTGCATTAAAGATCAGGGATTACAACACAATAAACTTCACCAAAAAATCTACCCACAGTTGTTGGCCTGCTGCTGGATTTTGAAGTCGGGTCGGTTCGATCCAAATTCATTCATCTGCTTTTTACCACCAGGCAAAAGCCTCATGAAATTATTCTTTTGCAACTAAATGATAGAAATCTATTTAGCTGTCACATTCTCTTTTATATGATACTTTTCGGTTTGTATCCGTGCATCTAAATGACATTCCCGCCTGCAGATCAAGGGTCCCAGTATAATAACACCTTAATTACCAACTCCAAATAATGAATGGAAGAAGCAATGAGCATTTATGTTTAAGAAGTCAAATTTAAGGGCTATGATGGAACTGCTAGTAAAAAAAAATAAGCAAAAAGCAAGATGTGCTACCAAACAGGAGGTAGCCCTGTAACACGCTGGACCCAAACAAAAGGAAATAAATATCCCTTTCCTGACAGATGCAACTGTTTTAAGCTGCGAACACGAGTTGATTTTCTGACTGATCTGAGATCAGGCTTGTGTTAATACCCAGACAGGAATAAATACTTGCTCCAAATCTGTGTGCTCATGCACAGTGCACCATGTGTATATGTAAAGAGGCTAATTGCTGTCAGATTTCAAGACCACAACTCCACCGTCTCGCTGTCTAATACCCATTACGCCCGTCGTAGTGTGACCTCCGCAGTCAAACGCAGGATACTTCACAACACGTGACATTTCTGTCTGGGTGTCAGAAATCCACATCCTCTGGATAATTAAAAAGCTTCTCCCCAAGACGACGCGGATTATTATGAAAGCGGAGCGGGTCAAAGACCTGACTCCCCAAGAAGAACACAGACATCAAAGATGTGAAATGTTTGACGCTTTCATAAACAGTGGAAATAAGTAATGATGGCTGCTGCAATAATGGCTACCATGCACCTCAGATTAAACACACACTTCTGGTTGCTGCACGCCGCCGTACGGAGCTGCTTTCTCATGCATGTGCGCCAATCGGGTCGTGTAACTGATAAAATCCAGCGGGCCCTTTCACCTGGGGGAATTGGGGGCGCTGGCAGCAGCTGTTGAGCCGCGTTCGATTAAACTCTGCTCACGTTTCAGTCGCACACCCTGGTGGCAGCAACACAATAGAGCTATCTCTGCGTTCTCACTCCCCACCCTCCTCCCTCCTCCAGAAAGACAGGGAGGGCCTGGCCTGTGGAGAAATTGAATTGAGTCTGTTGTTTAGGTGCATGTAGCGCTCTGAACGAGGCGGCGCGGCGCGGGGTGCACAGATGAAGCTTTGGACAGTTTCATTTAGGACCCCTGACCTCCTGGCATTTTTTTTGGTGAGTGTGTGTGAAAACGTTTGAATAGGGCGCGTGCATGCAAGAATCGAGTTGACGGTACTCAGGTGTAAATGCCGGGGCGTTGCTGAAGTTTGGAGGAGATTTCAGCATTAAAGAGAAGATGGTTTTGACCCTCTAGGCTTCCCTCGCAAAAAGTATTCACACCCTTTGAACTGTTCTACTGTACAACGTCTCAATCACAAACTGGAAAAAATATAACTGAGATTTTACGAGATATCACCTAATTGTAAAGTTGAAAAAACTAAATTACTTTTTTTACAGCCAATTTTAATAAATCAGTAATGCACTTGCCTAAAGGAAACACATTACATAGATTAACAAAGACTGATGATGTTTTAAAGCCTTTATTTCTGTTAATTATGATTTGTCTTGCACCTCCAGCTGATAAAAACAGCATTAAAGATTAGAAAATTGCTTCGGCCCAATAAAAAAGTGATATTTTTCATGCAAAAATGGGGACATAATGAAAAGTATGTTTAATGCCACCTTAAAGGTTGTTTTTGTTTTTTCAAAAGGTACTTTTAATCTGACAAAAAACCCTCTTAGACGTGCAATTCTAATTTAATGAACATAGTACCTTTCATAAAATGTATTATACATACATTTTAATTTAAAAAAGAAAAAATGGAAAAGGTGGATATGGAGTTATACTCAAGCCCTTCTGATCAAAACCTTGAAATATCACCTTTGGGGTCATGTCTCTACCACCTTTGCACATCTAAAGACAAATGTTTGTCTATTCCTCGAAAAATATAGAATATGCTAAGTTAGGATGAAAAGTTAGGATCTGTGAAAAATCAAGTCTTGCAAGAGCTTCTAAACTGGATTTAGATCTGGTCTTTGAGCCAGTCTAACGCATAAATACAAGCCCAATTTAAACCGTTCGGTTCTAGCTGTGGCTGTATGCGTCTCGTAAGTGTCTCAGTTCTCAAGTCTTATTCAGCCACAGTTACCACTGGGCTCCTGGCTGCTTCTCTGATTATTGCTCTACTTTATGGCAGCTGTGGCTCAGTGGATAGAGTAGTCGTGTTTTAATTAGATGGTTGTGGATTTGATTAGATATCGGTATGTGAACACTTGTACATCATTGAGGGCGACAGGGGGAATGTGACTGTAGCATAAAGTGCTTTGAGTGGTCAGTATGACCAGAAAAGATAGAAAATGTCAATCCATCTACCATTTATTTACCTACCCAGCCTGTCAGTTTAGGTGGAAGGCCATGTCTTGGCAGGTTTAAACTGTGTGATACTTCTTCCATTGTCGTATGTTGGACTGAACAGAGCTCTGCAAGTTGTTTAAAGCTTGGAATAATTTCTGATAACCTAATCCAGCTTCTTCACAACATTTTCCCAGACCCGTCTGCTGTGTTCCTTGGCCTTCATAAAACGGCTGGATTATACTAAAATTAAAACAGCATATAGTAAATTCCAGGATCTTTGCAGACGACTGCCCTTTGTGGCAACTTGTCGCCACAGGGGGCAGACGTCTGTGTGTGTATGTATATATTTATTTATTTATTATTGGGCCGTCAGTGAAGCTAATAACAGCTAGCGCTAGCTTACAGGTCTGTTGTCCGGGCGGTTTAAAACACGTGAGCTTTATGTTGCTCTCAAACATCCGTGTTGTACTGTTAGCACGTAGCACCATTACGCTCACGGTCTAATTCCAGCGTAAATTTGACAACTTTCAGTGTAACAGCCTGTTACTGCGGTTTAAACCTTGCTGGTTGAAGTTGCTGCCTGATTATGATAATTTACTCCATTCAACCTCCCAGGTACGTTCCATGTTACTCAACCGGTTGGTGGTTGTGGCTGTGTGATTTAATAGCTTTCCTTAACAGATTAAATGTCACCTTTTAGTCTTGGGATTGTGTGAAATAAATTTCCAGAGTGATTTATTTAATTATATATATATATATATATATATATATATATATATATATATATACACACACACACTTTCTTTTTTCTTTTGCTGCTTCCGTGAAAAGGAAAAACATACAAGTGATCTAATTCGCTCCTTTATAAAGTACCTGTATCCGTGGAGTAGACCCGGAAGCTCTTGTCCCAGAAGCCACACAGCAGGATGAAGCGGTTGTCGGCAGTGATAACAAAACACTGCGAGCTGATGTGGATGCTCTGATCCAGAAGGTCTGAGATCTGACGCCGGTGGGAGCCCACGTTACTGGCTGAAGGGAAGAAAGCAAACAGCAAACATGTTAAAAATCCACAGACGCTAAATTTCAGGGTGGGAGCCAACAAACACTTTGAGGACAGCAGCTGCAGCGGTTAAACAGCAAACCACACTTTGATGCTCCTCCACCGAAGCTTCAGTGTGAGGAAGATTTGCGGGATGACCCATAGACATCCTGGAAACTACCCGTTTTCCATGAGATCCTGAGTAATGTCCCAGTGTGGACAGACTTTACAAAAGGGAACCCCACTCCAACCAGAACAGACACACAAGCTTCATCTTTTTATGATCAAATATAATTAATCGCATATCTGATTTACTGACACCGAAAGTGCTATCGTTCTACGTCTGCGCTAAAGAAAAATGTTGCTTTTCTTACTTAATGGGGTCAAACACCCGCAGGAGCAGGTAAGACTTGGAACATTCAGAGTATCTGCTTCTACTAATATTTCAATTTTTTTTAACATTCCCCAGAGCCACAGATGGCTCAACGTTCATCCTCAATTTACTGTGTTTAGCTCAGGCTTCTTCTGGAATGCAAACAGTGTAAATATATTACTGACAAGAGCAAAACTCCCAGCTACCCCCCCCCCCCCCCCCAAAATGTGCACGCACTCCCACATGGATGACGCTTCAGTGTTACAAACCAACCGATGTGACATGATGATAAACATCTCATTCTGCAAAACTGAAATTCTTCTAGAATGAGATGAATACCGGATTCTGTAATAAGATTATTTTACTTTTCTAATCTCTTATAGGGCAACTATAGAACTGTACGTGCAGATCAAGATGAATAACTGAGAATTAACTCTGGTTATTTTCAGTAGTCAAGTGTTTGGGGGGGGCGGCTCTGAAATGGTCCCGTGAGAATGACAGTGACCACAACATTTGCAGACAAAGACCAGCCCTCCTTTTTTTGCAGATGTGCATGAAGCTGCACGACGGCGCAGAAAAAAAGCTGCGAGAGGCGGGAGCGGATAGAGAGCGGCGCGCTCCTCGCCGCTCCACCGGAGCATCCCATACATCACGGCAACTCGGCACTCCTCTCCTGCTCATCAACAAGTCGTGAAGGATGAGAGGCGCACATATTGTCCTGACAGCCGTCCGCCGTGCATTCTCAATCACACATTATTACCACATTCATATTCATTTCCACTGACACGCGTCCTTTCCCTCCGCTCAAATTAAACCAAAGAAGATGCGGGAGAGGGAGGGAGGGAGGAAGAGGGGACCAGGGAGAGGGAGGGAGGGGGAGGAAGAGGAGGAGGAGGGGGGGGAGCTGATGATGAAATGCTGGCCTAGGCCACAGCTCATTGCATTCCAATTTGCATGCAAATGGTTTAGTGAAAGAGCAGGGCCTATATCATGACGAGTGAACTGGGGCAGGGGCTGAGAAACAACTCTAATCTACCGTCCAGGGACACGGCTCCGCGGACCGCCATGAGTCACCGCGACGCCAGCAGGACCCGAGCGCAGGTCCACGGAGCATTTCATGTCATGCATAAACAGGCGCACGCTCAAGTGTGCTTTGGATTCCTTAATGGTCATAAATGACAACGTACTTATCAGAGGGTCAATTTCCACAGGAAGTGGGTATCGCAGCTCCCCGCTGTTCTGATGACCTGACAGAGAAGAAGAGGGATTGGGTTAATATTGTAATTGAGTGGCCTTGTGAAACAGAAGGTGCATGGAGGTCATTACAACACAGTGGAAACTATAACCATAACGCTATAATGTGACCCACCGGCCTAAGACGGCTCCTATGAATTATATATCAATTATATCAGAATGTCAGCAGAAAATATAAAGCCCAACAATCCTAACATAGCACCAGTCCAGAACGATGGATTTTATGCTGATGTAAAATAAAGTTTATATATTCTATGTTAATCATTAATAACATTCTATAATCACGTTTGCTATAGATTGTGATCCTTTTGGTAGATCTGTTCAGCACAATTGTTAGATTGTGATAAAATTAAATATCGACACGTTTTGAGCATATTAACAGCCATAGAAGATCCAACCTGCTAAAGTTTTCACCATTCTCCAATTTCTCTAGATCATTTCTGGTCCCTGGCTGCTTCTCTTCAGCTCAGAACCAAAATAAGTCTGGGGGCTGAGGTGGTCATAGAGGAAGGTTGATCATCTCTGTGATCATGTCTTTGGTGTGTCGTCTGTCCCATCTCTTCTCTTTGGCTTTTTTTAGTTTAAAATAAGTTTTAATTGGTTTTAAGTGTTTCATTGTTTGAATTATTTGCTCAGGCCTTCATTATGCACATTGACTGCTGTTGTGTTTTATTGGCTGGACTATACTTCACTTTGGTACTATGTTTGTTTAAAGTGCTTTAGAACTAAAGTTGGTTTGGTGGTCTGGATTAGGTAATATGGTTTGGATCATAATTCCGCTGAAAGATCTAATGGGGACCTACTTTTAGTTGTCTGACTGAACTGGATTTACCTTTAACATGTCTTATTTCTAATTCATAGTTCATGATGCCATGCAGTCTAATGAAGCTCCCAATACCTTTGGAAGTGAAACCAGCCCACAGCACCACTGATCAGCCACCGTATCTAAAGCGGGGAACTAGGAGCAATGCCAGATATTCATCCTTTGCTGAATCTTTATCTCATCTGATCGAAGCATGCAGTTTTAGTTAACGTCTCTTTTGCCATCTTGCAAACTCTCCACTTTTACATTTGTGATGGTATGAAAATAAAAAGGCCATTTCCTGACATGTCTGTCCCAAACGGTTCTCTAATACTTGTTTTGGAGACATTGGAGCCCACAGAAGAAACCTGATAGGGTTGCAGTGAGCTTTGGAACATTTCACCCCCCTTTTCATTACCAGTATCAGATATGTAAGATACTCAGATCATGGCCCATGGTCTTATATTGTCTCAACTGGGTCAAAGTGAACCCTGATTGAACCCCTCTTACAACGCTTTTATCGCGAGCAGGACTCGCACCCTGAGAACAATAAGGGGCCATCAGAACACTAACGATCGGTTGGGTAGCCTGATCTTCCTCTTGTTTTAGCAATTTTAGTAAAAACCCTTTTCTTAACTTTGGCTTTTTTCCCCCCAGAATAAATGTTTTCAAATAAAGGTTTGGATTGTTTTCATTTTGAGGGAGAATATGGAAGTAAATATATTTTCAGTCTTTTCAAACATCTTTAATAGGGATGCTAAGCTTCTTCTGAAGACTACTATTCTTATAATAGTATCCTGACCTACTGTAAATATAATGATACGTTGAGTCTACGGTGGTTTGTGTTCCTCCAAAGACGTCAGTTTATCCTCATGTTGTCATTTATCCGCATGACCCCGAGGCTTTTTCTAGGGTCGAATCAGAGCCGAGTAAATAAGACTTTGCAAAGTGATTGGCTGATGTATGCAGGCAGACATGAGACCTAATGCTGGCTGCTCCGTGTGTCACATTTAATACAGCAGCCTGGTAGACACAGTCAACCACCTCTCAAATCAACGTCCATTCTGCAGAGACCAGACAGTTTGATCTTCATAGAAATGCAGAAATGCAGCACTGTTCACCTGACTTCAACAATACCGCACAAAAACACAAACATGCAGAAACTGCCCACCGGCCAAGCCGTGCCATTTGTTGACAGCGAAGAGGCGGTTGGCGGTGACGGTGACGATGGCCGGGGAGGCGAGGCCCGGCTGCGTGTTGGCTGCGACGTGCGTCACCGGAGAGTTGGACGGGAACTTCAGCACCATGATGACGTCCTGCTGCATCTGCTCCGTGAACATCAGCGGCGTCTGCAGGAGAAGATACTGTTCAGGGGCCGAGGCCGGACGACAGGACAAAAGAACGGAGAACGGGACCGTGGCCGAGACAGGAGGAGGAAGGCGAAAGCAAAAAAAAATAAATAAATAAATAAATAAAAATGGAAGAAAGCAGTCCAGGTTGGTGGCAGCGAGGAGAACAGAAGGGAAAGGGAGGAAGGAAGAGCACAAAGAGAAAATTAGGAAAGGGATAGAAGTTAACAGCAGTAAGCAGTGACAGGAAGGAGCTGCGTTTAGGTTTAGGAATCAGCAAAACATTGATTTTACTGTACTTGGAAGCAAGTAGAAAGTAAGAAAGAAGTGAATATATTTTCAACTCTAACACTGTAATGAAATACTTGAAAAGATTAATAATTTCTCTAAGAAAGTCATTTTTAACCGTTGACTAAGATCTGCTCAGGAAATTGGCTGCAATTCCAAAAAGTCAAGCTGGTAGTCTTTAATTTATCTTCAGGATAGAGTATTAGGATCGTAATCAATCTTTGCTGATAGAAACCTTTTATGTGGCCTCCAAAAAATGCATTTCTCTTCGCTTGCTGGAAGGTTTAAAATGTACTTTTAAATGGCCTGATCAGAGAAAGTTGGCCTCTGTACAGCTCAGATGTTATCAGCCTGTCCTCCTGAGAAGTTTCAGACCCGTAAACTGGTTCGGCTAAACGTGTGAGTTAACATCTCAGGAAGCTTTTGTTTTAAGGTCAGAGATGCTGCGGTGTCACTGGGTGCTTCACTACAGTCAAGATAACCTATGGTGTCCCTCAGGGATCCATTCTAGGACATTTCTATGTCATTATTACTCTTACATTACCACAAATTCTTGGACATTTGGCAGCGACCCATTTGTTGTATCAACCATGTGGATCTCTTACTGTCAACTCCTTTGGCAGAGGGAGGTGATTTGATGAACTCAAAAATGTAATAACTAAATAAATATCTTTGCTTTAATAAAATATATTTCAAGGTAAATTCGGGAAGCCTTTGCTGGTGAAAATAATCTTCACGGTCCTCAAAGAGGAATCTTTTAAAGGCTTCCTAGACATTTTATTGAAAATGTTTGATATCTCAGACAAAAATCAAAGGCGTTCCCTGTTCTTTTTTAAAGCCTGCAATAGGTTCACCTTGAGTTTCTGGCAAAATATCATATATATATATATATATATATATATATATATATATATATATATATATATATATATATATATATATATATATATATATATATATATATATATATATATATATAGTAATGCTTTAAATGTTAAACCTACAAGACCAGACAATTTACCAGAACAATACAAATGAATGGACAGACGGACGAATGAATATGCAATGAAATAGGGAAGAAAGTCTGGAAATACAAATATTTCTCCACACTTATTCCAACTTGGAAAAAACTAGAAAGCATCAGTTCCTCATAAACTGTTATCAAGGCTTTGCTTCTTGTACCTGAGATACTTTTTTGTTGGTTTTGATCTTGTTATATCTCTCTCTGCAGGTGTAGAAGCAGACTTTGAAGATATTATCTTGTCATCTTACATCTTTGTCACTTTTTCTCCCTTTTGACGTTTTGCTTCATTTTTTCCTCTTCCTTTCTTTCTCTTTTACCTTTCCATTTCTGTGTCCATTGAACCTGAAGTAATCCCAGAATAATATCTAATAAAGGTTTTTATATATACATATAACAAGCAGAGCAATATGGCGAAAGCAGTAACGCTCCACATGTGAAAGTAAATTTGTTGAGCTCTCGTTGGCTTTAAGACAGCAATTCTTAATGCTACGCTGCCAGACAGGACATGTCAAATAAATAAAATAAATGCTTTTAATGGATCACAGAAATGTTTGGCAGAGATTGACAGAGAAGCAGAAAGTATGGATGGGAACCATTTTGTCACTCCCGCCTGAAAAGCCAAATTAAAATCTGTTTTCGAATCAAGTAAACATTTGGTCAGCTGCACATTTTTGGTAAATCACTATAAGAAGAATACTAGAGAGAAAAGATGGAGATCTGGAAAAGTTTTTAAAGTCTGGAAATTCAACCAACTCTAATACACTGTAGGGGAAATAATTATTTGTTCACTTGTTGCATTTTTATGTTTTCTCACAAAAAAAAAATCTACATTTAAATTTTTTTATTGACGTTTAAGTTTAATATGGAGGCCATTTATGACATGAATGTGCTTAAATAGGTTACAGTTCAGCCCACAATTGTTCATACCGTTGGCATATTTAGGTTTACGCTTTTATTTTTAGCAACAGGTTTCTTCTGATTGGAAGTCATCTTCACATTTTGGTCATCCATGGAGACATGGTAGATAAAATGCTAAATGCTAAATGGGACAACAGCACCACCTGCTGTTTGGTCTGTACCTGCAGTCAGTAGTATGAGTAGCAAGGTATTCTGGGTAATCCTCAGAGCAATGACTTCACTGCATTGAGCTAACATAGCTATGAACAAATAATATTAATAAACACCTAAAAGAGTATAAAACATAATGTAACTTATTTTTCTTTGATATTAGTTGCTTCATATTATTTGTGTCATATTTGCAGCTCGTCTATTTTAGGTCTCTGCATTTTATTCATTGTGAGCTTAAAAGGTAACGTCGTCACTTTCTTAAAACAATCGCTAAAGTAATTTTTTTTTTGCCAAAAATTATCCTTTTGCCCAAATCACCTTAAAAACTTATTGCTGTATTATTTTATGTGTATTCTGAAAAACTGACACAGGCCATTATTTTAGGAAGGGGACAATGTGCAGTCTTTTCCAGACACAGAACATGCTGTATCCACAGGCAGTGAAAACTTAAGTTTCTTCCCTTATTTTGTCTGCAGGTACAAAAACATTATACTGTTGTTAATATTATAAGGTATATAAAAAGTAGAAATGGTGAAAAAAAGCCACTTGATAGAAACCGTTATGTTAACTCTACCAGGATTTACCTGGGATTGGAGGGGCCTGCAAATGCTTCATTCAAACATTTTTGGGGTAGCAACAGAAAAGGTTTGAAAACCACAGGTTTAAGACGTCCTTCTGAGATGAATGCATAGAAGTTTAAAATGCACATGGAGATGTTTTCAGAATTTAACGACTTAAAGTTGTTGTTTTCTGACGACACAACAGGAGGGAATAAAAAGTCTTCTCATCAACCTGTCAGGCTGCTTCCTCTGCTTAGACAATGTTTAGCACAAATGTAAGAAGTGTTTGTACTAAGCAGCGTGAACAGAAAGCTATTTTCCTCCTTGCGTGTAAAGTAGAGGAACATCAGTGTTTAACATCAGGAAGAGACCTGGGTAAATCCGGTTCATCTGACAGTTAACTAGAGGCACTGACAGTATCATTACCACCAGCATGGGCTGATGCCGACACTCTGATAACGCACTCGCTTGAGAGGCGAAGCAGACCAAGTGGAAGTAAAAGTGAAATGAGCCGCAGAAGGAAAATAAAGGTTTGGAGAAGGTCAGGAATCTGTTTGAAAAGCTGTCTGAACAGGACGTGTTTTAAAACTATATTTGAAGGAGTAAGTAAGAATAAAAATTCAAAGGAATCCGGCAGTACGCCTGGGCGGCAGAATCAAAGGAATAACCTGAGTTTGCATGTGTGTGCGCTGGGTGGTGGTCCACAGCCAGCTGTCAGCGCCGCAGGGACACCGCACTAATAAGGACTCATGGGACCTCGGCCCATCACAGGCAGGAACCACTGACTGCACTCCCTGGCCCTTAAAGGGCCATCACTTCAGAACAGCCGCTCGCCGCTCGCTTTTACTGATCGTGAAAGCGAGCGTGTTTCCAGCTCGTGTTTCCAGCTCAGGTGGAAAAATCTGGCTCAGAACCAGGTTTCCTGCAGAAAACCTTTTACTAAACGCACATCCACACAAATGCTTGTAATCTCTTCCTTTCACACACACCTCACTAATAACGGGAAAGGGGGGGGCCACGCTTTTGAAATTCCAGCATGTATTTTCCCACAGTGGGAAAAGAAGAAAGGTAAGACACAAGAAAATAGTTATAAATTGGAAAGAATGAAATTGCGTGGAGTCAGAAAGGCAGAGCATAAATAAAAATAATAAAATAAAAGGATGATAGAGATCAGTTGACCCATGATGTCGCATCACTTACCACTTGCATGGCCGAACTTCGTGGTGGGTGTGGCTCGATGAGCAACTGACAAGGAGTCTGTCCAAAACTCCTGATCTGAGACTCCACGGCCTGACAAAAAGCAAAAAGAGGTTAGACTGATGCAATCACTATCTTTGTAATTTCACATCCGTTTATCCTAGATGATCACGCTTTGGATTTTCTCAACAAATCTGAACAATGAAAATCGATAATAGAACAGGATCAGTTTGCAAAATACAAACATATATATATAAAAGTCCTGTAAATTTGCTACAGATTCTCAGATTGCTGTGCCAACAAAGCAAACAGATCAAAAGAGAAACAAACCGAAAAAAAAAAATGCACCTGTGCTCAACCACATGAATACAATATACACATAAACAGCTCTCACTGTCTGCTATTCACACATTTACACACAGCAACCGGTTCATCCAGCACATGGAATCAGAGGAGAGGAGGGGGGGTGGGGGGGGGTGGGGGGGGGGCTGGTCGGCTTGGTTAGGTGGTGTTAATGAAGAGGTATAGGACCATAAATGTCAGAGCAGACGCCGGCCGAGCAGCCTCTGGACATCATCACACAGCTCACTGTCAGGCCAGCCGGCAGCAGGAGGGAGGTGCTCCCGCTATGGATGCACAGAGCTTCCCCAAAGCCTCATTATTCTCCACGCAATCATTGTGGAATAATGTAAACATGCATTTTTATCCGTGATTCTATCCTCTCTTATTTGGGTATTTTATCTAATACGTGTTACACACTTTGAGTTTAAAATATTGGTATTAGAGAACAACTTAATCTTACAAAGCCACAATGGCAGAAGCAAAGACATTAATTTCATAAAGAGCGGCAACAAAGGAGGAGTTTTTGGTACAACTCATTTTCAAGATCAAGCAGTTTTTTACATAAATAAAAAAATACTACTGTTGTCATTATTTTACTAATTTTAGATATAGTTTAGAAACAGTCTATTTTCAGCTCCTGCCACCATTAAACGTGTGTATTTTATTACTGGGCCAGGAGTGTTTTCTATTGAAAAAACTCCTGGTCCAGTGTTTATCTGTTTAGCAGAGTTTCTGTCATCTATTCAATTCAATTTTATTTATATAACGCCAATACACAACACATGTCATCTCAAAGCTCTTCCCAATGTCAAATTCAATCAAATCCTCCAGGTTGGTCAAAAAGTTTCCTCTCTAAAGCCGGGCGTACACTGTACGAGTTTTTCAGTCGTGGTACTTATATACATCTCAAACAGTGCAACGGAACTGCGGGGTTTAAAAAGTTCACCGCTCACGATCTGTGCGGCGCAACGCTCGGACGAGACCGAACTGCTCACACTGTACGTCGTGTCCCCTCTGGGACCGCTCGCTGTGGCGGCAGAGGCAGGGGGGCGACGGTGGGTGACAGGGACCCAGAGCAGGGGTTCGAGCCCAGCTCTGGCGAGACCCGCAGGAGGCACCGGGCGTCAGGGGAACGGAGGGGAGAGAGGAGGGACGAGACGCACCGGCGGCCGCGCGGCACGGCAGGTCGCCTGGCCCGCACCCCCCCCCCCACCCCCCACGCCCAGCAAGCGGAGGAGTGCCGAAACAGGCGGCAAGCGCGTTGCGCGGACCGGACGGCTCGCCCTCCCCAACACCGGCCAGAGGTTGCTTCAGGGACGCCCGCTTCCCTCCCTCCGCTGGCGGGGACGGAGAGGAGGGGAGGGCGCCCCCTCGTAGCTCTGCTTGAACAGCAGGATGCGCTCACAAAAACCTCACGACAGCCGACTGAATTTCAAACATGTTTGATTTTCACCGATCGTCCGATTCCTGATCGGGAGGTAGTCGTGAGAAGCCAGTCCCCCCTCCTCCCCCCCTCTACAATCAAGCTGAAATTCGGCCGATTCAAAAAATGCTCGCACGACTGAAGAATCGGCCCGAAAAGGGGAAAAACTCGTACAGTGTACGCCCGGCTTAAGGAAACCCAGCAGGTTGCATCAAGTCTCTCCAAGCAGCATTCACTCCTCCTGAAAGAGCGTAGAGCCACAGTGGACAGTCGTCTGCATTGTTGATGGCTTTGCAGCAATCCCTCATACTGAGCATGCATGAAGCGACAGTGGAGAGGAAAACTCCCCTTTAACAAGGAGGAAAACCTCCAGCAGAACCAGAACCAGGCTCAGTGTGAACGCTCATCTGCTCGACCCACTGGAGGTTATAGAAGACAGAGCAGAGACACAGAAAGCACAGAAGCTCACATTGATCCAGGAGTACTTTCTATGTTATATGGTAATAGTGGATGATCTGCCTCCCTGGACGGATGTAACCTAAGCCACTCTAACTATAAGCTTTGTTAAAAAGGAAAGTCTAGTCTTAAAAGCAGACAGGGTGTCTGCCTCACGGACTAAAACTGGGAGTTGGTTCCACAGGAGAGGAGCCTGATAGCTAAAGGATCTGCCTCCCATTCTACTTTCAGAGACTGTCTGAGGTCTGAGAGCGAAGTGCTCTAACAGTGCTCTGTTAGGAACATACGGGGTAATCAGAGCTCTGATATATGATGGAGCTTGATTATTAAGGGCTTTATATGCGAGTCAATATAGTCCCAACAGAATTGTTTCCACTATTAACTATGCAGGTTTTTTTTACTCAGTGGTTCGGCGTTTCTCTCCTGGACAAATCCATTAACACAGCTGCTGTTGCCATCATCTTACTCCTGACTCAGTAGTTAGGTGTTAGCTGTGCGTCAAAGCCATCAAGGGGGCTACTACCATTAGGGTATTTTTTTTTTTTGCGTTTTCAAAAGAAACATTAAATACGACAACTAAAACTGCTCTGATCAGGCTTTGCCTGGCCAACACCAAGTAACTGTTTTCACTGATCCTCAACCTGCCAGTTCCAAATTCAAGCAAGTCATATTTTATTTTGTCTGAGGACTATAAAAATAAGAAAATAATGTCTTAGAATGTCTTTGGTAGAGTTTTTAAGGAGGAATAACAAGATTTCTCCATGCACTCATTGTAGCTCAACTGAAGTTCACCATTTGATTATTACCTTCTACAATGCTGAATTTATAAACCTAATATGGTGGGGGTTATTCATGTAAGAAGGAAAAAAATCTGATTTTTTAAAAATTTATATTTGATCCGCCGGCTACCAATCGGGTCAATAAAGTGATTTCCAGGCGAGTTGCAGCAAATGATTGTTCATTCCTGGAGCCTTCCCTGCCTGTTAAAAGAAAGTTGTTTATCTCCACTGTTGCCTCATACTTGCAGAGGAGAGATTGCCGCAAAGTCAATGGCTTGGACAACCACCTGGGTGTGCTTAGGTAAATAACTGTTTAACACTTGGCACTGTATAACAATCTGAATTAAACTACATTGTATTTATAATTAGGACTGAACTAGACCTTAGAAATGATTCTGACGATAACTTTATGACTGGACTGATATTACGTGAATTCAGACAGGATAATAAATAAATAGATCTCTGTGCATTTTATAAAGTGCATGAAATTTGTTGGGAAATGGCACTATTGAAAGAAACTACACCAAATTAAATCAAATTTTAAAACTATTCATATCATTTACCACACTGTACAAAAACAGTGAATTTACAGGCTTTTGTAGTCCTTAAAAAACCCTGTTTGAAAAATAGAAAACTCTGTAGTTTTGTCTGTGGAAAGGTATACAACAGAGCTAGAAATACGCAGGTAAATCGTCATGTTAGGAAGACAACAACAAAAAGAACAGGCCTTGAGAGAATGACCGACACAGAATGATGACAGCCTCGTCAGTGTGTTGTTGCTGTGCTCTGTGACTGGCTGTGTGGGAGTGACAGCTTGTGTGTGGAGGCTGAGATCTTTGAGCCTGACTTGGCGCAGCCTGAAAATGAGCTCATGGTTGAGGACTGTGTTTGCTATTTCCATGAGAAAACGGTCAGGAAATGAGTCTCTTCATACCTATTGTCTGAAACTAACCAGAGAAGCACAGACGAGGGAGTGACTTTAATATCAAGATACAAGGTTTCATCGCATAATCAGAAGGTCTACACAGAATTTTATTAGTTTATTTTTTTTGGAAATGTAGAATAAGGGTAAAGAAAAACAGGGAGGTAATAATTCAGAAAACCAGATGTTTTAAAACCTTATACTGGTTTGCAATTTCACTCTTTAGAGAGGAATACTGGAAGTCTAACAATGTGATAAACGTAGTTAGGCTAGCCTCCAGCAGGGTGCTTAATGGTTTACAGCTGGCTAACTCTACTTGTAAACAACATTACCTTATTAATAGTGATAGAGAGCTGTCATGTTTTCACACTATACTGGGTTTTTTTGAGACTGCAAATATTAACAAACATGGGAAATATGAGGTAAAAGCATCCTTCTTTTAGTCACAGGACCCACAGTGCTCAGCAACAAGTTGGGAGGGGCCTAAGTTGTTGCTTCATATAACTGGAAAAACCTAAGTGTCATTTCAACTATTGCATGTTGGAAGATTTGATGAGTTTGGAAAACTTCTGAAAGTCTTGATATTCTATAACTACTGTGAACCTCTTCAAGTAGTGACCGGCCTACAATGAACAGGTGCATTTTTATGTATCCTGTTAACATGGGCTGATTATTTTAATGAATACATTTTAATGTTGCCTGGCATTAGCATTCTGTCCGACCTTTTATATTTGGTTTAGTTTTTATTACTCACATATATTTAGCTTTAATGTAGCTAAAATCACAATAAAAATTTGTTTTTTATTCATAAAGTCGCTCATTTAGGCAACTTTTTAATCGTGGTCCTTTTTTAAAAGAACAACTGGTGAATGAATTCTGAATTCATACAAGGTACCTTTTTTTTTTTTTAAAAAAAGGAAGTTGTACTTATAAATCATGAGCAATAACTGCAGGTCTAAATGGAGATTCCTGGATAAGTGACTAGCGGCATCCTTCTAACCCTTTTAATAGCTAAGTTTGTGCTGAAGGGTTTTATTTCACCACTTGTTCATTCTGGAAAACGCTATTCAATGTTGCCAGAGTGAAATGAAGTCAGTTTAATTTGGTAAAATGCACAAGAAAAATCATTTGTTAGAATAAAAAAAAATCTAGGGAAATATATATTCTAAACACAATAAATTAAGTTTGTCCATGTTGAGCACTTTTTACCTACTAAGAGAAATCTGAACGAAATTTATATTACAATCGTGTTGCGATCATGCAAATTACTAAAAAAAAATTTTTTTAAAAATTGTTCAGATCAAATTTATTTGCACTGCATGTAAAGATCATATTATATCAAGCATGCCAGATCCTAAACGAGAAGCTTTCAGGATCCCTTTTTCAAATTGCATCCAATAAGTAAACTTGTGCAAATAGGTATTCCGCAGTGATTTATCCAGAACACCTCAGCGTATGATCTCCTCTCTGGGTCATGACTGAGTCTCCTAATATTTTCCATCTCATCCACAGTAAGTCCTGAAGCGTCAGTGCATCATTCAAGGTCAAGGCAGCACCCTTCTCTGACAACAGGGTAAAGCATTTTGCTTAAGCTAATGTGTGGAAAAACTCCTCAAAGGCACCTAACTTATCTTCATTAGGTTTAGACCTGACATTTACGAGGCGGTCTAGCGGAGGAACGAGGCTCAGTGTAGGTCAGGATGTCCTATCCCTATATGCCAATGCAATGCTCAGGTGATTATATGAGGCGCCATCTACAAGGCCAATCTCTTTTGGAAGCGCTGGCCCGTGTCTGATGAGGGTTTTCTGAATTCTATACATTTAAATGACTGAGTCGCCCTCAGTTTAGTCCCAGCCTGTCTTTTGATTTATACAGCCCAGCGTGACAAGATGGATTTCCATGCAAAACATTCCGCTATTATGCAAATCAACCCAACATACACTCAAGCGGATTTAGAACAATTCAATTCATTATCTTTCTGACCCGCAATGTCAGAGAACAGCGGGGAAGTCTGGCTTTAGGTTTCCAACCTGAAAATGATATTAAATAATATGAGCACAAGGCACAAACTAACAGATTTTACGGTATGTGACTATGACAAAGTGTCGACGCAGGTTCACTCTCACGCCCCGTCTTCTGCCGAATTACGCAAACGCTATACAATTCAAACGGGGATCTGTGTTTTGTCGCTGCTGTGAGAGGCTGTGTTTTATTTTATTTTTTTCCATAATCAGATGTGAAAGAGGGGAATCCCTGCAGAACGATGCGAAGGCAAATCAGGCCGAGTTTCCCCTCTTACACCGAGAGGCAACGCAGATGCGCGTGCAGTCCCAGCACGCAAACACGAATGGATGTGTGCGCACGCCCGGCTCTCCGAAAGCGGCGGAGGCAAGACAGGAAGTAATCACGCTTTTTCAAAACAAGGCACCGGCATCCAGAGCGGTCACTAATCTGCGTTGAGATATTCCAAACTTTCTCCCCAGACACCAAAAAATGCACGTGTAAACATTCGGGTTGTGGTCATTTATGCTGATGAGCTCACATAAATATACAGCTGTGTAAACATGCCAATATAAAATGCACACATCCAGACCCGTATGTACTAACATGACCAAGTAGAACGCACACAAAGAGCCCGGCGCATACGGATACGGGGGGGGGGGAGATGTGGTAGCTCGTGTCTGACAGAAAGCAAAACAAATGTACAAACCATCCAACCAATGCGACTACAAACATGCACACAGATCCGTGCTCCATCCCCCCCCACCCCGACTCTGAACCGTCGCAGCGCAGTCCAACCCAGCATGTCCAGAGCTCAGGCTGGAACGGTTGTCACTCAGTAATGGCAAACTCCCGGGACCCTTTCAGGCCCGAAACCCCTCAAACACCCTCCCCAGCGCCCCAAGGTGACGAAGCCCAGGCCTGGACCTCTGCTTCCACCTTTCTGCTCAGACAGGCCACGTTTCCTTCCGCACAAACACGCGGGATGGGGAGCCTCGGATTAGCTCACAAAGGCAACACTGCCTCGGTTTATTTAACTAATTAAAGTGCTCAGACTGAGGGAGTTTTCAGAGACGGAAAACAGCCCGACTGAAATCACCGCCTCAAACGGAGGAGGCAGAGAAAACAACAAACCTTTATTTATCTCTAGGGAATCGACGTTTCACATGCTAACGGTGCCACACGTCAAAGCTTCTGACACACGTGGTCTTTTATTAGGCCGAGCCTTTCACTAGTGAGGCGATATGTTGGGAGAAATTATACGTTTCTTTCCACAAAGCTGAATTCGGTTAGCAGAGATAGTGACTCGAGTCTCAGGCGTGAACATAAGTTAGATTAAAAATGATAGTTTAGGCATTTTGGAGTGTTTGAAGTTATTACCTTTAACGTTAGATTGCCTGCAGTAGACAGATGTCATATCACAGCGAGCTTGTAGGAAACTGAAGAAATGTTCAGAGTGTTTTAGTCGCTTTTCGCTACTGGAAATGTTCATGCCTATTACAAACCATTAATATCAGCAGATAAAGGTTTAAACTTTCACAAGATAATGTTAATCAGCAACATCACAACCCTCAGTACAATGGTGGCGCCATAGATACAGCAGATAAAATAAAACAAATAGTTGGATCGGTGGCTGGAGAGGACAGGATCACTCGAAGTAACCCTAGTCGATAAAAATGAACAGAATTTACAGTTAAGAGTGGTTTAAGAATCAAGAATCTTTGCTGTCGCTGTGTGTCACCGTAATGAAATCTGTCTGGAGGATTTGACTTTGTAAAGAGCCTTGAGATGACGTGTGTTGTGAATTGTCTCTATATAAAGAAAATTGAAAATAAGTGAATAGATAACAGAAACACTGCTAAACAGATAAGCACTGGGCCAGGAGTGTTTCCTATTGAAGACACTCCTGGCCCAGTAATAAAATACACACATTTAATGGTGTTGTGAATTGGTGCTGTATAAATAAAATAAAATTTAATTAAATTGATAGGACAAGATGTTATGCAGTCAAGAAATGTTCGAGTCAAAGACTTGACTTGAAAAGAATTGTGAACATCACTGATATTTCATCTCACTGATAACTATGATTACAGTGGCGCCTGCTTGGCAGGGGCTACGATGGTTCCTGAGGAAATTGCACATTTAAAAGGAAATAAGGCGTCTTTAGTCTAGTTTAGCACTGAATACGCAGCGCGACAATGGTAGACTAGCATACAGTCGGCAGTTTATCCTAAAACATCGTTAATCCTGCATATCTGCGACAGTAGTCATTACAACTCTGCACACTGAGCGACCTCGGACCGTCTCAGCACCACCACATGGTCCGTTCATTGTTGCAATACATACTGCTGCAAATACTTATAGTATTCATATTTACCTACACACAACTTGTCTGTACATATACATTGTTTTTAGTTTGCTGCCGTTTTCTTGACAAATACTTTCATTTACAATGTTTAACTTTTTCCCAGTTTTTTTTTTCTGCAGCAAAATTTTGCTCAAATGTACGTTGTGAAGTTGAGCAGTCGGTCTAAACTAAAGGAAACCAAAAGCTTACTTTCATATCACTTGAGTCCCTTTTTGAATGGTAGGAAGCAATGTAGTTATATAAGAAGACATTTTTTTTTTCATAATGGTTAACATGAACACAAAATACAATCATGCAACTGCAGCCAATTAGAAAGGATTCCCGAGCATCTACAGCCTGTATTCCTTACAGTCATAC
Organism: Fundulus heteroclitus; assembly: GCF_011125445.2. Taxonomy (NCBI): domain Eukaryota; kingdom Metazoa; phylum Chordata; class Actinopteri; order Cyprinodontiformes; family Fundulidae; genus Fundulus; species Fundulus heteroclitus. Next base: position 36,622,165 of record NC_046365.1, read on the forward strand.
TCAGAAAGATGCAGCGGGAGCAACGCTATTTTTAATACAAATGAAATAATGTGCACCTGCCTCGGATGTTTCTGTGGTAGAATAATCAATACCTTTGTCTGTGGAACAGCTCGACAGAAACAGTGACGTACCGAGGATCCATATATCTGGTGTGTGCGTTAAGCAGAGGAATGGGTAATGGGCTTTGTGTTAAAATGACCGGGGAGCTCAGATAATCAATCTGCATGTGTGAGTGTGTATGCGTGTGTGTATAAAGGCCATAGCACATCTGGATGGGAATTAGGGTGAATGAGGTGATAAATCATGGATCTGCCCCTGGTGCCCGTGACGCTCCAGTCAGTGAGTCATGAAGGGCAGCTGTACAGTGGAGGCAAAAGGCACCTCGGCCACTTGATATACTCTGAACTCATCTCCATGTGAAATTGGGTGCCAGGAGACATCTAATTTATGGCTAAATTAATCCTATCTCCATGGTTTTGTCAATCATTTCCTGTTACACGATTTAAATACAAGGTGGTAAAGGAAAAACAAAATCAAAAACACCTGAATCTAGGCGTGGACTGGTCGCTGGTCTCAGGCAACGCCACGGTTTAAAACAGCGACCTTTTTAAAAACAATTAAGTTTTCCATTATACGGTTTAATGTCACTTGAATGAAATGCAAGACAAATTCTAAAGAAGAGTCCTCACAGGGCAGTCTTGCTTCTTTTCAAAAGAAAGAACGCAGCTTTGAACGTTATGGGACACAAACCAAAGGGCAGAAGCAATTACTGGTATCAAGGTAATAATGTTTCAACAGCACAGATTTAATGCTAGAGTGTGGGCTAGCTAACCAAACCTGGCGAACAAGGCTGCTAAAATGAGCCGTTATTGTTGCTCCATGAGGAGCAGAACGAAAAGAAAAAAGAATATATCAAGCTCCATCATATATCAGAGCTCTAATTACCCCGTATGTTCCTAACAGAGCTCTTCACTCTCAGACTGCAGGTCTGCTGGTGGTTCCTAGAGTCTCTAAAAGTAGAATGGGAGGCAGATCCTTTAGCTATCAGGCTCCTCTCCTGTGGAACCAACTCCCAGTTTTGGTCCGTGAGGCAGACACCCCGTCTACTTTTAAGACTAATCTTAAAACTTTCCTTTTTGACAAAGCTTATAACTAGAGTGGCTCATGTTACTCTGAGCTACCTTTATAGTTTTACTGCTATGAGATGACATGTTTCATGATTTGGCGCTATATAAATAAAATTGAATTGAATATTCTGCGCTATACATTCAGCAAATGTTTATTCTGTTTGCCTTTAGTCTTTAAACTCTGTCATATGTTTTAATATACCTATTGTTTTATCTTTAAATGATTACTTGTGACTGACATATAAATTAGTAACAACAGTAAGTAAGTCCCAAAGATCCCTCATGTATGACACCAAACAGGACTTATGATGCCAGTCCAGCCACGTTCCCACACATCCCAACAATTATGTTTCAAAAGCCACAAATAAAATGTCTCACCATACAGCCAAAAATGTTTTCTACATTATGTCAACAATAAAAATAGACCAGAGCCCCCTGCCTGGCGCTAAAAGTTAGACGTCAAAAAGGCTGATGTGAGCAGGGTCAATTGGCCTTGCTGCTGGCAGGCTGCCTCTTGCAGCAGATTGGTGAAGTTGTCAGGCCGGTATTTGGCTGTGGGCGCGCTTCGCTCTGTTTTTCTTTTCAGCGCCGGTACTTGTGTGGTTGCTTTCGGGCAGGGCCCAGCGTAGCTCGTGTGTGTGTGTGTGTGTGCGCCGCAGTTCAAAGTGGTGGGGATGAATAATAAATGAAAGCAGAGGAGGAAGCTTTAAGGCGTTAAAGTGGAACACTTGGTGGAGTGCTTTCAAAAAGGTATTACACAAGGGAAAGACTTTGCTCAGCAGTACCTGCCTGTAGATTGTTAGCTTAGCTCCCCCGTGCCACTCTGGAGGCAATTTAACGTTGCTAATGGCATCAAAAACCTTCCTGATATACAGAGGCTTTTATAATATAGTCCAATTAAGCATCAATCTGAGAGGGTTCCAGTGTACTTACAGTAACAGAGTGTTTTCTACCTTACTCAGCATGATGTGAAAGAGGATGGAGGCTCACCTCTCTGAGCATGGGGTCGCTGATGGAGCTCAGGTTGACCGCGCCTTCATACGTCAGATAGTAGAAAACGTTGAGGGCCCGGGCCGCTTCGGGTCCCTGCTGCTTGTAGCCGAAAATCAAGTCGATCCACTGGTGGAGCTGGCAGGACACGAACTCGCTCTCCAGAGCCTGCGGCGGAAAGAGAGGGCAGATGTTTACGCTGTAAATATCAACATACGAATGTTCTTTAAACACCATACTTTGACCAAATGCTGTTCCTCATGCCGTAACGGTTATCACTAATGCCCTCCGAAAGGGATATTCCTCAGAGAGCGAAGCGCGCGCTGCTAATTGTTCCTGTGATAGAATCTGCAGATGATTTTTATAACGAGCAAAATGCACAACGTATCCATATCTGATCATAAGGGAACATCAAAACTCTAGTAGCTCATTAGGGAATCGTTCCGGCTTCCGTCTTTGTTCTCGGCGAGCTGACAACGGCGCGGCGTTATTCCTCAGTAGACGTCTCAGCGCCGCCATTATGCTGAGACACAAGCCGTTTTCTCTCCTCATTAGACGGCAAAGGAGGGGGAAAAAAACATTTATGGTTTCCTCATAAAAACAGGCGATTGTGTTAATTTGTGTAAAGCTGTCGGCTCACAAAAGCCCTCTAAACACAACCAAATTAGAATGAGGCAGCCCTTGATTGTCATTGCTGCCTTGTGTCACATTAATTTGTGACAAAACATTAGCCTGGGCTGCACTTAAATGGCAATTTATATCATTTAAATTTTTACTGCAGATGCCACTGCATCCCTCACTTAAATGCGACTTTCTGACAGGTCATTTTGCATCTAATTTTTCCCCACTTGCTTAATTACAACTTTTAGTCGGAGAGCAAAGCCAATGACTAAAGGGGGAGCCGTGTGCAGCTCAGGTATGATGAGGGGGTTTTATTACAGGCTGAGTACTGATTACATCTTTGCTGTCTCCGAGGAGAGGCTCAATGAGGGAAATATTTAGAAAAGGGGGAGACGAAAATGCTTCCAGATTCAGTGAAAGGGAAATTTTGGCTGATATTTCAGTGATTTATGCACCATGTATTTAATAAGCTATTTAAACTTTAGAGCTGTTTTCATCTTTAATAGATTGCACTGGCTGTGGACCTGATTAAGAAACATACAGGGGCAGTGAAAGGTTTACACCAACTCAAGGACATACATTAGTTCATTTAATTAGAGTTGAATGTTTTAATTCTTTGTATTATTACTGTATTTCTAACTTTTCTGTTTTGTATTTTACCAGGTCTACCATGTTTAAGATAAGATAAGATAGGCTTTATTGATCTCATATTGGAGAAATTCACTTGCCACATCGGCTCATGAGAGAAGGTGCAAAGGTAGGAAAGGTGCATCAGTTATATACAGTCTATAATGTAAAGAAGATCTTGCACCTGTATAAATAAAGGTGAAATAAAAAGTGAATTTCAGAATTGGTAAAACGTTTTAATTGGTTGGCTTTGCGGCACATACCTGACTTTTTGCATAGCCAATATTCCACAGGGCTGCAGTCAAGGCCATGCCAGAGGCTTAAGCTACGTTCACACAGGGAAACGCGACACAAAGCCGATCTTTTTGCCCATATGCGACACATATCCGTCATTTCCGTGTTTACAGCCCAATTCCGATCTTTTCACCCTAAAAAAAAAATGCAAATTGGGGCACTTCCCTATGTGCTACTAATTCAGATACGTATTCAATAGCTTTCCAACTGTCCGCTGTCAGAACGGTCATGTCGCATTTTATCCGTCTTTCACGTCTCTCACCACGCATCCGCACACAGTAGCAGCAGCTAGCGCTCCATAGAAGATCGTTAACAGCCGTGCTGCTTTCTTCTGACCGTACTTCATCTTACTTAATATTGTCTGCACCCATTGCTCAACAGCTTTCTAATAATAATGAGATATGCCGGCCGGTAATACCTACTTTTTATTTATTTTTTTAACAAAACTTCACCAAACATTTCGAGAAACCATTGTATTCAACGTTACTTCCGTAAACAGCGAGATGCTGTGAGACGTTGCCTTCTGTTATCTTAAGTATGATGGCGGCCGCATTAAGTCATAGTATTTACGGCCAGCCTAAAGAAATCAGATTTCAGCCAAAAAAAATCAGAATTGAGCTTGAAGAGCTGCAGTGTGAACTTAGCCTTAATGTCTTAACTGTTTTAAAAAAGCAGTCTGGATGTGTGTTTGGGATCACTGTTCTGTTAGAACACCCAGTTGTGACCAAGTATCAAACAGTTTAATTAATGTGAAGGTAAGGCCTTTGGAGGGGTTTTGGTTTTGGTTTCTTTAGATCTAAAGGCCTCACCTTGACTCCTCCAAACGCTGAGGCCAAATAATTCAATCTTTGTCTCGTCTGACCGTAAAGCTTCCATAGAAGTTAGCTAACCTTTCCTGGTAGGCAGCTGAACATTTCAGTTGAGCTTAGAGGCGCTATTCATTTTGTTGACGACTTGCTTCACTGTGACACAGGTGCTGCAGAGTCTCCCAGTGTAGAGTAACCTTGAACAATGGTGGTTCCTGCATTGTTCTGATAACTCAGACCAGTTTTCTCGGCTCTGAAGGTGACGGCTGGACCAGATAGTTCAATTCAATTCAATTTTATTTATATAGCTCCAAATCATGAAACATGTCATCTCAAGGCACTTTACAAAGTCAAGTTCAATCATATTATACAGATTGGGTCAGATTATACAGATTGGTCAAAAATGTCCTATATAAGGAAACCAGTTGATTGCATCAAAGTCCCGACAAGCAGCATTCACTCCTGGGGAAGCGTAGAGCTACAGGGAGAGTCGTCTGCATTGTACATGGCTTTGCTGCAATCCCTCATAGTTGCCGTTCGATGCAAAGGAAGAGCTTTGCTTTTTGGTTCAGTTCTTTTTCATCGAATCAGACCGGAGCAGCAATCTGTCCACCACCTATTCCATCTTACCGTAACTCGTCAAAAAATAAACCAAAAAACTTAATTTATAAGTTGGCCGGGCACAGAGCGTCAAGAAGTTGGCTTCACACACCCTACCATGTAGAATCAAACGGCTAAACTTCCTCACAAGGATGCAGTAGAGCTCTGCTGATGAGCTCATAATGGAGTCTGGTGTGTTGAAGAAGAGACGCGTCTAAAAGTTGCAGGAACCTCGAGGACTGCAGTCTGAGATAACTGGCCGAGTGAGAGGTGAGGGTAAAAATTCAGACCGTCATACCTAGTTCTCTAAAAGCTGAAAAAAAAAAAAACATGTTAAAGGTTTTGCTGTATGATCAATTCGCTTTGAAGAAAGAAGAATTTACAAGAATCTTTAAAAACCCAAAATAAATTCCTTAACCTCGCTGATGATGAGTGTATGTAAACTTCTGACCATTACTAACTAAATATTAATTAATAAAGCAGCCGATTGGATGCACTGAGGAAACAAATCAGTCTATGCTTCTCCTTTTACAAGGCTTCACTTTATATTTCATGTTAAACACAAAATCTGAATATTACAAGCTAGGAAAACAGTCTCATTTCACCCCCCCCCCCCCCCTTTAAGGAGCAGTCAGAATGAGGTGCAGTCGTGCGTGTAGGAATGTCTGAGTGCGTGGAAGAGAGAGATCAGTTCATTACGCTCCAGATCTGACCTCTGACGGACCCGCGCCCCCGTTTCTAAAACTAAACCTGGGACTGATGGGCATTTAATGCGTGCTGCAATCAACTGTCAGTCAGCAGGAAACAAAGAGCAGCCGCGTTGTTGCAGCGTCCTCTCTCCGGAGGCACGCCTTTATGGAAATCACTCATATGAAGCGTTCAAAGAGGTCGCGACGCAGAGAAAGTGGGAACCTCCACTCGCTGTGTTGGAACTGGAATGCGGTAGTTTTTGTGTTTGTTCAGCTCGTTAAGATGTTGGGCAGCTCTCTGATTTCAGCCCCAACTGTAACCCCGGTGGACTACTGTTAATGTCTGAGAGCGTCTGCCTCTGGAAACCCAGCAGGGTGGTTTGATCTCTCTGACTTCAAAGCTTTGTGTTTAGGAACAATAAGAATCGGCAGAGTTATCGTTTGGCTCAGAGAGCAGGTAGAGTCACATTCTCCTTCAGTCAGAGCAGCGTTTTTCATAGGTGCTCCTAAATAATGCAGCCAAACTGAACATTCACAGGAATATACACGGTCTAGTAGAATATTGCATTTAATGGTTAATATTTTAAAATCAGTAAGAGATAAAAAGCAGCCACCTCTAATAAACACTGGCTCAGCAGCCGAGGCGATAGAGTGTTTTACTTCAGGCTGAAGTGCAACACCGTTAATCTCTTTAACACTATAAACAGAAACGAGTGAGGGTCAGGAATGCTCCAAACACATATTTCTTATTTCTACTGCGTGCCAGAGGAATTGGCTTATTTCAAGCAAAACTAATACAACCACATAAAAAAAAGCAAAAAGAAATGTTTTAATTCACATTATCTATCACCTATCGTTGGATCTTCATCCCTTCATTTGGGAAATGGTCAAACTGCTTCGTACAGTTTCTGCAGGGGATTATTAGATTTACTAATAATGCCTTGATTTTTTACTTTTTTCATGGGTTAAAATGAAAAAAGTTAATTTTTTTAGTTAAAATGGATCACAACTGTAAGGCTGGAGAAATAAAAACCAAACATAACAGTCAAATTTAGGCCAGAATTTCAAGCCCAGCACAATAGGAGGTTGAAAAAAGAATAAAGATTGTTTAGACTCTTAGAAACACTCAGCAATGGAGTCTCTAGAGGACTGAATGTTCTCTAGACACTTATTGGACGTATTTGATGCATAACCCGGTCAATAACGGTGGGGTCCAGTGATAAGGGGATGTTGGACTAGCCATTAAGGAGATGGCAGGTGAGCAGGTGTGGAAATGTTTGGTGGTGTGGTGCCACACTGTGGAAACATCTGAGCAGATTCCTGGGGTGGCATCCAAAGCACAACCAGGCCGGATTATTGATGTGCCAATTAGCAGCCGATGTGTGTGTCTTCTCCTCCCACGAGGGGTTCCCAGATAATTAATGAATAATTTAGCATGGCTTTATGTAAATGCTAACAGGGGGTCGAAGTCACCAGAAAATCTCAGTTCTATTGTTACAGGTTTGACAAACTGCACATTTAAAACATGAGGTTGTTGTTTTTTTTTATTGTTACTGTAATTTGCTTCTAACAACAATAGAAATGCAGAATAATCCCCGAAGCAGAGGCATAATTCTGCTCAATCAAATCAAGCTTGCCTTTAAATATGCAGCTCTACATCTACACTTTCTGAATTACAGGCTAGTTCTGCCAACGTGCTGCACTGTCCGGTGATCGTCCACCAGCTTCGTTACCATGAACCAGCGCGTCTCTCTGTGCAGGTCTCAGGTTACTTTAATCCTTTCCTTTCCAAGACGTCTGTAACTTCGGCGTTGACTTTAAGTCTTTAACGAAAACCAAACAGGCTTCATGTCTGTCAATGCGTTATACTTCAGAGGGACTTAAAGTCTAAAATATACAAACCCAGGTTAGGCATGACAACAAGGGACTGCAATTAACCAGCTGGTGGACATTAACGTGTCCAGAGACACAAAGAAAATGTCTAATCTTAACTCCACTGTGTCTCCTTAGAATACTTTTCCACTCTCAGATAAGGGATTTCTACTTGTATAGGATGTTAGAAATGATAATTATTTGCCGTTTAAACATTCTAATGGTTTTCTAGGCTACAGGTCTGGCCCGGGCCAGGCAGTGAAGCCTCCTGGACCTTGCTGTGGTTTGTGGTTTAGCTTTATGATCTGGACTGAGCTGGATTTCACTTCGGTCTTAACGAGGTGACAGCGAACGCTTTCCTCCATCCCTCACTGGTCCTAAAAAACCTTTTTAAGGACTTATGGAGAGCTGTCTGTAAGGACGTTAAAACGCCACTTAACAAATCAATCCTCTCATTTGCATGCCAAGAATAATGCAGGTGCGCGGGTGAGGCTGAGCAACGTGTGTCACATATGGCGTGGTTCTCTGCTTCTGAGTCTGCCTGTGTTCTTTTCCTGCACGGCGCCACAGGAGGAGCTGTTGCTGCCTTTAATTTCTAGTCCTTCCCATAGAAAGTACCCCTCGCTCCGTCCTGTCTTCTACCAGCGCTTTGGGTGGTCAGCATGACTGGAAAAGCGCTATATAAGTTCAGTCCATTTACCATTTACCATTTATCAGCAGATTACCGTTTATACGGAGCAAAGTATTATTGGAGGTTCTTTCTGCTAACAGGGAGCGGATGTTTTCAGCTCTCGCCACATGTTTGCATTGGATGTGTGATTGCCGCAAAGCCAACAACTTGCAGTCAGCTGGGCTTCTTTCATTATGGCTTTCATCATTTAGAATTAAATGATTAAAGCTGACCGTATTGTATTAGAATTTGGAGTAAATTGGACTGTTTGGATTTGAACTTGACTGTAGGACAGAAATTAATTTGTTTGGTTGACTTTTAACCTAACTGGATTCAAAATAATTGAACAGAATTGGATGTTTTAGTTTTAGAAAGTCAGTGAGATGACGTTTGTTATAATTTTTTTTGTTATAGACATAAATCATATAGAAGAATTTCTAAATTATTTCACAGCTAAATCAGAAGTTATTGATTGTTCTTTTTTACTTATGTAACTTAATTAATCCACAATGAAATCAACTGAGAACCCTTGTGTCATTTTCAATGAGAACCTGGCCAAAAAGCATTATAAATAATAAATTGATAATGACCTAATATATTAGTTCATGTGTGTTTCTAAAAGCATCACCTGGATTTCAAACTTGTGGTGTGAAAAATGCTGATGGAAAGTAGGTGATTTAAACAAAATAAATATTTCTTTGGAAGGAAAAATTTTGTATTTTCGTCACTTCTCTAGTTCAGACATCAGCATCCTCAAATTAACACACGCCATTCTCCACCCCTTAAACCACGCATGTTGTTCTGTTCAAATTATTTCTTCATCTTTTAAAATCTAACTCTTCCTTTTGTTTTCTTGTAGACTTATTCTCAATATTTCAATGTTGGTCCTTTGTTTTTCTGCTGGTATTCCTAAAACCAATCCATTTCCCTAAGATCAAGCCATGAAGAGCTGCTTCCGTTGGATGTTGGCGAGCTCTCTGATTGAAAGACTTATTTAGCTTATTGTAGATGAGAAACTGATTGTCGTTTTGAAGTGGCCAGAAAAAGGCTGTAAACAGCACAGAGCGCGAGGGGGCCCCAACCTGGAGGAGAATGAAAAAAAAAAAGGAAGAAAAGGAAGCAACAGATGACGTAAGGAACAAGATCCATGCAGCTAACGAAGCGTTTCCTTTATTCTCACACACACCAACTAAAACCCAGATGTGTGTGGCGCTTCAGCCTCACCCCCTTCCAAGCCAGCTAATTAGAAACGTAACAACTGTGAGCGCTCTGGCTGAGGTTCAGCACAGGCACTGACTGGCAAGTGGAACCTGAAACTCTACCGCTAATTCTCTCCTCCCATCTTTCCGTCCATCTCTCGACTCTCTTGAAGAGCGATAATACCGTTTTTTTTGTGGAGGGAGTAGAAGCTGAATGAGAGGCGACTGAGAAATCGTCTCCCAAAAACAAAACATGCTGTGGTGGATTTGGTCCAATTTACAGCACAAAAAAAGTAAACAGTACTGACTTAGAAGTAAACTAGCAACTAAAATGACACATGTGGTTGTTCTGACACACTTTATGCAGTGAATTAAGTGTATGATGCACAAAAAAGTAACAACAAGCTCAATGTTTAAAAAGCGGAAAATTCCAAGCGCTTGTTCATAACGAAACACAGTTTTTACAAAACGGCAGTTTTAGTCACGTTCAGTAAGACCTGAAGTTAGTGCTAACAAGCAGCAGCAGAGAGGAAACCCATCCTTCCTCCTACATGTTGAAAGCCTAATTAGGGTATCCAGCACATCGGCACTATGATAAGATACTAGCATCAATTGAGCAAAAGCTAAGTCAACAGAGCAAGCTGATTAAACACGGGTGGCCAAGGCTTCAGCTCTGAATGAAGGAATATTTGGATAGCTTCTAGAAGCATAATGGTCTCAGCTGATTATAGAGTCGGCGAGTTGACTCAATGCGTCAGAGCAGAGATGATTAGGATGAATGACTCAACTGATCAGGTTAAATGTAATTAGCTTTCAAGGAGAAGGCTGTTAATTTGCTCCATTGAATAGACTGTCTGCTTGTTGAAGTGATTTCATGCACCTACACCAATATTGTTTGGTTATATTGTATCCTAGTATCAAACTTTATCAGAAAGTTAGTTTGTGGGCTGTTTGGATGAGTGTTGGGTTAGTCTTTGTCTCATGACAAAGTTGCTTGGCAGGTTGTTTTGGTGGTTGGTCCATCACAGCCTCAAGAGGCTGATGCTCAACCATTCTCACCGCCTGGTGAGGTCTCTTTATATAATCCGCTGCAGTTTGCCTAAGAGCCTGGCATTAGGGTGGATGATGCCACCATCGACTTGCTACACTGAGCTCTGGCCCACCTGAAGAATACTGGGAGCACCGTTAGTTTAATGTTCTTTGATTTCTCCAGTGCTTTCAACACCATCCCTCCAAGACTCCTGAGGGTCAAACTGGAGCGATCAGGAGTGGACCACCATTACCAGGGATCCTGGATTACCTCACTGATCGACCGCAGTATGTGGGGACACGGGGCTGTGTCTCTGACAGGCTGGTCTACAGTACAGGAGCTCCACAAGGAACTGTGCTGGTACCACGATTGTTCACACTGTATACAGCAGACTTCTCTAAAAAAAGTAAAAAACAAAACAACTGGACTTGTTTTCCGTAGTTAAAGACATTTCGCTTCCTCTCCCGGAAGCTTTCTCAATTCAAAAAGTCTGGATTAATGTTGAGTAACAAGCTTTATACCATTGCCCAACAAAGGCCTTGCAATGGCTTAGATAACATGCAAATTCAATGCAATTCAATTTTACTTTTTTTGGAATGACCATGACCTGGATGACTGAGAATCTTCACCAGCATACAGCAGACTTCTCCAAAGTCTGTGATCTCATCAGCCTGACCAAGCTTCCTTCATCCACCATGACAGCCAGACAGCTGATCCACAGTATACCCTCTGAAATCATCTCTGATAGAGGAACTTGACTCATCTCAAGATTGGCCAAGGTTCAACTATTTTCTGGCTTCCAGCTGCAAACCAATGGCCAATGTGAACGGATGAACCCAGAGCTCTAGAACACCCATGGTTGTCTCTGCAATGAGAACTCAACTTCTTAGAGTCAACACTTCTCCGTCGCGACACTGGCATCTCTCCGTTTGAGGTCTCTTGGAGTGCAAACGGCACTCCTGAAGACCTCCTTTGACTCTGTGGTGGTATCAGCCATCTTTTATGATTTGTTGAAGAAGCAGCTGGATAAACTCATTAGGAGGGGTAGCTCTGTCCTGGACACAGTTCAGGTGGTGCGAGACAAAACGGCTGAGGAAAAACAACGTCACTGATGGATAATGTCTCCCACCCCATGCATGGAGATGTTGCAGAGCTGGAGAGCTCTTCTAGTGACAGACTGCTGCATCCCAGATACTCTAAGCAGCGCTAACTCAGGTCCTTCATCCCAGCTGCTGTTCGACTTGCACGGGTTCTGATTTGATCATGTGTTGGTTGTACAATTATGCATATTGCATATTTTTCTCATGTATTTGTGCAAATCATATGTTGTATTTTCCTCTATTTATCGGAATATTGCATTTCTTCTCTGGTCATCGATCTCTCAGATGCTAAGGTACACTTGTGCACGCCTTAGCTACTTCGTGATGTTGCTGAACAATCATGTAAAATTGCATATTTGCTCACATTGTTTTTCGGCTGCTGTCTTTCCTCTGTTTAACTTGAATGCTATGTTTTTTTACGTGAATATCTCATTGTATTATATTAACTCTGCAATACTTACTCTCGTATTTTTTAACATTTATTTAAGGGTTTCTGATACGTTCATTCTCTGTTGCTTCAGAACCAACTTTAGATCAGATTAGCTGTTTTTTTTCATTAGGGATTTAGTGTATAACTGTGTTTTTGCTACTGTCACACCCAAACTTCCCCATTGTGGGACAATAAAGGAGTTCCTCATCTTCTTATCACCATGTTCAACGGTCAGCAGGTCAGTAAGCTGAATGGTTGGCTGCACCCTTATCGCATGACTGGATGGATGGTTGGTTAGTTTTGATCTCATCAAACAATGTGTTGGTAAACTGAGTGGTGGTTTTGTGAATAGATTGACTAGTTTCTTTGTGAGATTTGGCCTCATCACAAAGTTATTTGGTGGGTTGGTTGGGGAATAGGTTGGCCAGCTGATTGGCTGAGTTAGACTAAATCACAAAGCAGGAGAGGTGGTGAGATGGCTTGTTGGTCTAGTATTTATAAAATAAAATAAAAAGATTGGTTGTTTGATTCTCTGCAGTGCTAAAACAATCTTTACCTTTACTCCAAAGTGAGCTGGAGGGTTTAGTTTGTTGTGCCTTTATAATAGTGCTGGTTTATTGGTTGGTTTATTGGTTTTTAACAAGGTCATAGGAAGGCTGGAGTCTTCCTATGCCGAGGTAAACCCAACAGAGAATACACAACATGCCCACAGTCTAGTCCAGCAGGCAAAAGAACCCTCACACGGAACCTCCAGTCAAATATCCTTAAGCTGATATTAACTTTTTATAAATGATCAACACAAACGTATCAATGAGCCCTTTCAAAAAGGACTCAAACGCTCTGAGTCTCAAAGACAAACTGTTGGGCAGAAGGAGTTTGAAAACAGAGTAATGCTGCAAAGGAGTATTTAAGTTGACTTTGGCTGCAGCGAGGCGAGAGCGTGGGGGGAGTGCAGGAAAAAGAAGGACAACATTAGTCTTTGAGTATTTCAGCAACAGTAGATCATCCCATTTCTCAGGCTCTCATTAGCCTCCTCCATTACATCACTGAACAGGGAGGGTTAAAGAGATGAGGGGGAGGAAGAAAAGAAGGGGGGACAGCTCGTAAAACACTAAGCACACAGTAAACATGTCTGGCCTTATGCATGACAATACCCCTACAGTGAGCGCTGTCTGACATTAGCCAGATAACCCACCCCCCATCCATGCCCCACATGGTACTTCCCATCCTACAACAAAGCTTTCAGCGCAGACACCAGGGGAATACATTAGAGCTAGCCTAACATGGTTAACCATATTTTGGTACAGGAAGCTGCAGTGGGCTAGACGAGGTTAAAATTTTCAGTCAGTCAGTCAGTCACAAGTAGCAGCAGTGGTTTACCTCAGCTCACACATGAGCTTCTGTGGGACTGTGAGAATAAGACGTGTAGGCTTGTGGGAACCATCTTCTGGAGGTCCCAGCAGCTCACACAATGTTGTTGGGATGACAGATGAATATAAACGGTCCCGATCTTTGACTGGGTGAAGCTGGTGGTCTCGACTCAAGAGCCATCACGGGTGCACATAAGCTATAGCTAGTCTTTTAAACTGCTCTTAAACGGCAACAACAAATCAAATATCTATTCACAATAACTTGGATTGTCCTGGTTGCGCAACAGGATCTTATAAATTATTTTCTTGAAGTACATAAAGTTTCAGAGGATAAAGTTGGCAAACTTTAGAGAAGGACTTTCGAGGAGTAAAGGTGACTTAACTCCCACTAATGTGACACTTGTCTGTTAGCGGCCATGTAAAACGCAACGCCGCGAGCAGGACGAGGCTGACGTCACGGACACCGTGACAGCTGTGAGGTCAAATGTGAGACTCCATGAGACAGACTGGTACTGCTGCTCACAACGACACTGAGCTGAACTTTCATCTGGACATGAATTACTCTCATTTTAGGGAGAAAAATTCAAGAGCAGTCAAATTATGTATGCTGTAAAAAATAGATTTAGCACTTTAAAACATAAGTTTCCTGGTAATTAATTCTGCTGTCTGACAATTGATATCATATTATGTCATTTTAAAATTATAAATACAAAGTCAATCGGTGTCAATAGTGAGTGAGCTCAAGTAAAACTGCTTTGTTTCCACTGCATAGTCCGCTGTGGCTTCAGCTTCTGACTGGCGGTATTTTATCATCCTGACAATCACATTAACTGGGGCCTAAAAGGCAAGGACACACTTTATGTTTTTTAGCATTAGGAATTGTTGTTTTAATGCCAAAGAGAGCCCAACAGGTTTTAGTTTCACAAGTGGAGCATTACTGCTTTGGCTGGAGTGCTCCGTCATACTTAGGAGCAATTTCCAGATATCTGATGGTAGTATGTCCATCTGTTCAACTGATTTAACCCAATATCTCAAGAAATCTTCTCAGAAGATAAAGTTCAGACACAAATGTCTCATCCAAAGGTACAGTAACACCAAGCAAAGCACCAAATTAGTTATAAAGTGAACAACAGATTGTGTGCTAGCATCAGGTCCCTGTTAGATAACAGTTTTAAAATGTAAATTTTAGAAACAAAAAGCTAAATTGTCTTATTTAGTGTTATGTATGGCTTCTGGTGCAGAATCAGCTAGTTCTGTAATGAGGACCACCAGGCTTAATGTTTGCTTCTGTGTAAATAAATTAAGAAAAAAATACCTCAAAATGTGCAGTATTGGGGTTTTAGTGGTACCAAATGAGAGAAACTAGGTTCTGGTGAGGCTGCCAGTTACAAAATCAAACCAAAAAGTTTTCTATTTCCTGAAATGTTGTTCACAATGTTCTCAAAATGTTGTAGCTGTAGCATTGCATCTGTCCTCTCAATACATCTAGAGTAATTGTTATTTAACCTATAATCAGGCGGCTCTTTGTGGGGACCACTGACTCTTATTATGAGCACATTTAAATCCAGCAGCCTGTTTTAATCCTGTTAACTTGGTTTTCAAAGACAAATAAACCTAAATAGCAGGTGTACTTTTGCATTTTTATATTTATGATCGAAAACCTCCCAACACAGACTGTGCCCTTTTCTATTAGTAGCTTTGGTCATCCCGTCTGGTAACAAGGGCCACTTGGGACACAACCCTGGATTTACAGGTTTACATATTTTAAGAATGTCCAGTAACACACCAGCCTCTCCTACATTACAATTTATGTGAGTAGAATATATTCTGGCAAATCACCAGAAGGTTTACCGCATGCGGAGCTGTGGCCTGCCACTCAGTGTCCTGCTTCAAACCGGCCAATAAACCGAATGTGCCCACTTAATTAAAAAAGGCTCTCAGTTTTGCTGTAGTTAGATAAAACAGAGAACAATAAGGATCTGCAGTACATTGGATTAAAGGGACCGTGGATGATCTTTTTTCACCTTCCAGTTCCGGGGGTTTAATCTGATCTATTGGTTGTCCCACATGCCCACATGCTCGTTCTTTCCGAGCTTCCTCTTGCTGCACATGCGCAGTTCTAGTGTTTATGTACCCAGTTAGCTTCGGTTTCAGATGTTCATTATAGCTCTGCTGCTCTCACCGTATACTTTGAAGTCGCTAGAAGCAAACTGCCTTACAAGAAAGAAATAAGACCAGAGTGTATTTGGGAGATTCTTTCACGCAATCCCCCAGAGGCGTGAATGGTGGTCCTGGTCGTACGCAGTTATTAAAAAAGGGACTTGGGTATTTTTCACCTACATTTCCAGAAAAATCGTCCACTATACCTGAGAGCAGTGGTGGTTGAAGGAACCACATGTGTGATATATGGGTGAGACAGTGACTTCAGCTAATAGCCTCTAACAATTGTGTGCGTCCTCCAACTTCACCTTTAAACGCTTAACTGATGACGCTCCTTCCTGCAGTGACAGCATCCAAACCAAAAACGGCTGTAGTCATCGAAACGTAGCAACGCTTAGAGAGTTTCCAGTCTGAGTCCAAGTTAAAAATCATTTGATTCCGCTAACCAGGCAATGGATTTTATATTCAAATGAAATGATAAATGCTTTCATAACACAGAAAAACCACAATGTATTTTCTCTCGCAGAGATCGTACTCTGGCGAACTGGGCCGACTCTTCCAATGAATCAGTCACTTTATCTGTCAGATGAGACTTAGAACAGGAGTAGACAAGTTAAACAAGAGAATGTGGTTTATTCTCCACACCGGCTCAATCACTGAAACCGCACGGTGGCGTAAAAAAAAATGAAGGACAAATTTTCCAATCATCGCCTGCTATTGCAGAAACGGTGAGCAGGACTCAGAGGTGAGATGCGGTGATATATAGAGGAATGTCTAAGGGGCCGACGGTGTCCACAAAAAAATGTAGTTATCTGGTGGAGGAGGGATCAAGTTCTTAACCTCTCTTCTGACCCCCTGGTAAAGACAACAAGCAGCTCCTGATCTCTGCGGCATGCCGCCTCAAGACCCCGCCGTCTTTTCCTTGATGTGTGTCTGTGTGGGTTCGTGTGTGATGGGCCTGGATAAAGGGAGCGTGCCTTTAACAAGCAAACATTTAAGTATAACGCAGGCACTTCAACCTAGCGGCGGTGCACGCTTAACCTTAACATGCTGAGGTGCTTTTTCTGCAGTGAAATTTGCCTAAAATTACAGCTGCTGGTGGAGGTGGAGCCCTTCTGTTGCCACGCAACATGCTAAATACCAGCGACGAGGCCTGACACCTCACCCAGCAGAGCAGCACAGCCCAGGCTACAGTTTGATGTAACGTTTAGATCTTCTTCTATATTTTCTTTATTACCCACCATGCAACTCTCCTCACCATAACAAAAACAAGCTGCCGTTTTGCACGGCAGCGCAATCCTTTACTGAGAGCGGCTTTTAATGGCCTCTCCAGATTGAGCCCTAATTAGCTGTTAATCATTTAGGGCTCATAACCAGAGTGGAGACAGCCGGCATGTGTGTGTTTGCAAGCAGGCGTGCAGCGGCGTGTGTTTGCGCCGTCTCTCCTTCTGTCTATCCTTGTGTTGTGAGGCCATTAGCAGCGGAATTGCTAAAGAGCGCCAAACAGCCCATTAACTCCTTCACTCTTCCTCTGGTTCCCTCCGCCGCGCTCATCTCTCTCACAACGGTACCACAGTTGCCAGCTGACACCCTCTAATGTCAGCTATCTGTCATGGCCAGAGACCTGTCCACCCACACACCCCTGCCAACACTCGCCCCCAGCATGGTTTGTGTATGATCTGTGCTGTTAAACGACGCCGTCTATTCAGTGCCACTCTGAACTTTATTGTTACACAAAGTATTATACTAAATGTTTGGATAAGTTATGATAAAATGTGACCACTAAGTAAAGCATTAAGGGTGGTGTATGGATAGGCAAGGTGCTCGAAAATTCATACTAAGGAGCCTGAAGCCCACAGACTCCACTGGAACAAAAAACCTTGTCTAGTTTAACTTATTTTTAACGTATTTCTTTAGATCTAGACCTGCCTATTGGTCTCTGCTGGATACTGTATCTGTGTTTGCAAACTGTAGAAAAAACAGCGGCTGCCTGGAGCTAAGTGCAGATCACTTGAATGTCTCTGAAGAGTTGCGTAAATGAATAAGGCACAAAGAAAAGCTTTTGAAGTAGACAAAATGAACATAAATGGACATAAATGGAAATATCCTGTCAATCTTGTTTAAATTTTCTTCCTTATCTCCAGTGCACATAATTGTATTTTCCACAAACCGTGCATTCTATCATGAAAAGACATATCTTTGCAGCATTTCTCAAAATAATTTGGCTTTTCCACACAAATTTCTAAATTTTCCCAACACCTTTTAAAGGAATCTGGACATCTAAGCACAAAACACTTATTTCAGTTTCAACTCTTCTCTGAGGTAATTTTTTTAATCAGGATCATGCATTTTCCTGTACAAAGACAATTCATTAGTAGTAAATATCAAAGCTAATATTTTTGACTGAAAATGACTGAAAAAGAAAAAGACTGAAAATCTTTAGATTTAGATCGACACCTTTATTCCTTATCAGAATTTGTAAATACTTTAGACCAACATCTAAAGTATTATCTGTGTATGTTTTTCTGGATCTTAACACTGTGTGACATTCGGATCAAAAGACTGGAAATGTGGGTAAAACTGTCTGTTCCTGTGCTAAATTTGTTTAGACAGGACTGTCATCTGAATAATTATAAATCTGCACAAACACATGATCACATGTGGAGTTCCACAAGGCTTTATTCTAGGCCTACTTTTATTCAATATTTAATTAAATGGGTTTATAATATCAACACGTTGGGAGGGTATCAGACTTTTTTTCACCTTGACAGAAAAGACAGAAGCCGTTGTTTCTGGTACCAAAAACCCAACGCAGGTTATCAGCATAATTTGATCTATCTGATATTTCAATGTTTTTACGTTTTATGTAATAAATAAATTTTTCTATCACTCTTAATATATTCCATGTCTTCAAGGTAATTTTTTTACACTTTATATTTCTTAAAAACCCACTGAATGACCTTGCGTCTGAATGGTTATATACAAATAAACTTACCTTACATTTTTGAGACTCTGCAAATCATGAAGTAACAATGCCGAGTTTAATTCTGATACAACGGTGTAACAAAATGATAACGTCATTAGCTTATGTTTCTTCGTCTGAGCTACGTGTGGAGACAGAGACGAGTGGTTGGATGTGTGATGGAGCTCGAAGGAAGGCTGTAGCCCAGTAACCGGGTACCATAGGATGCGTCAAGCTAATAACAGTTAGCATTAGCTTACATTTTATGTTTTATGACCGTTTTATGTTGCTCTCAAACATCGTGGCATTTAAAATAAATAAACAACACTTAGCCTGCCGGTGGGGGAAACCCTGAGACTCACAGAGGAGCTTGATTTAAAAATTGCATCAAATCTAGAAATGATCATCCCCCCAAAATACAGATTCTTTAAACCATGGTTGAAAACTTTACTAAGTTCCTAAAAAAAAAATATATATAGAAGTCTTAATGCATTATATAGCATCTAAGCAAGGCTCCATTCAATAGGAGGCCAAAAAAGCAGTAAAATAGCCTTTTTGTCCTTTTTTTAGTGTACACTTACCTGTGGTTTCTCAGATAAGTATTTAATGGAGGTTTCTAATATTTTAGATGATTGAATAATGAACTCAAACATGGATCCACATTCAAGTTTCTTTTTATAATACCTGTCCCCACTTACGAAATGCTAAAACCAAACTATACACAAGTGAAAACATTTCAACAGTACATAGGCGCCCAGAATTTGGAGCCAGGATTTTATAAGCTACATGCACGACAGCTTAACTTCTACAAAGTCAGTGACCACACGCGTGTGACTTATATTTTAGATCGACTCAAAGAACACAAGCGTTCAGTCCATAAACCAGCAGGCTTCAACCACAACAACAAGCTTCCCATGGCCCAGAGTGGACTGACAGCCAGAGAGCGAGTGTGTGATTAATGACAGAGCCGTGGTCATATCAGTGGGCTGGTTAACAGACACCCCCCATCAGACTGCATAGGTCACAGAGCACACCCAGCCTCATCAGCACCCATTACTACTGTGAGCTCATATCACACAAGGCTGTGACCCAAAAATCTGAATAAAAGAGCAAATAAATAATAAATAAAACACAGAGAGAATGGCTTCAATTTCAAATGTCAAACACATAAATGCTTTCCTCACATATATCGGTGCCCTAGCTACAGATTTGTAACGCAGCCTTGAAGTAAAAATCACCTTTCTCTGCAGCAGCATCATCGCTTACAGAAAAATATAACCTATTATCTTAGAACATTTATAGAAAAATCCCACAAAGCCATCTTAATTACCTTTTGCCAGCGGGACAGTGCTTGGTCCTCTCTTATAACAAGGTCTGAACAAACAGAGCGAGGGAACCCTGCACAATCTCTTGATGTCATCCAGAAACCCCGGTCCCCTCTTATGGTGCGTTCAGACCAAACGCATTTCACGCGTCAAACAGGCGTCCGACACCTCAACTTGGACGCTTGTGCACTTTGAAGTCAGCCTCTGAGCAAAGTGCGGACAGACGCGCCAGTATCTGACGCGCGTCGGGAGAAGCTACCCTGTTTATTGGCTTGGCTTTATCAGCTGAATAGAGCAGGAGAACGCCGTCGTCAGGCGCCTCTGCGCCGTGTCTGGATAAATTCAGAGGATAAAATACGTCACAGAGCTTCTCTCATTTAAAGGGTTCAGATTGCCCCAACTCCAGCGTCTGCCACAAATGGACTCTGTACCACATTCGTATACTGCACGGTTTTAAAAATACTCACCTGGACACTGTGAATCGCACACTGTCTATTTCCCCTGCAATGTTTACATTGTTTACATTTTTCGCTGCTGCACCCTTATCCTGAAATTTACTGCAATTTTTCTGTGATTTTTCAAGCTGTATGCAAACGAAATTTAGTTCTGTACACACTTTGTGCATACAAAATGACAAATAAAGCTGTCTAAGTCTAAGTCTTTGAACGCACTGAACGTGGGTCAGACCTGAAATCTCAGAACGTGCAGCGCCCGACGTGTGAGAGGTGCCACCTTTTTAACACACGGCCACCATAGACTTTGCATCCAAACCAGACGCCCCCGACGCTCAAATGGCATTCGGTCTGAACGCACCGTTGTGCTCTCTTCTCATCCGCTCCCTGTCTATGGTAAATGTCCTGCGCTTTTATGGTGCTAGCCAAAGCGCTACATCTATGGACGCCAGGCCTAAAGATTAAGCTGGCCATTTGAATGTGTGCCTGCTGAACCGTTTCTATATGGATTTAGCTATTTGTTTAGGCATTATAAGCACATGTCTTGGATGCCATCACATATTCCAAGGTGTAATGAACTATAAGTACGATCCTCCTTCACACATATTCATCCTTGGTTTCACACCAGCCAAAAGTTCAATCTTTTTCTCGTCCTACTAAAGCACACGATTCTAGTTATGATCATGGTTATAGCATTTATTAAACTATACACATTTATGTTTGTGATGGAAGGATAGAAAATATTTTTTTCCTGTTTTCACACTGATAGCATCTGACGGTGGTAGCGGAGAATTTGGGATCCTTTGCTCCAGTTCCTGTGAGCTCAGGAGAATATTAAGCTAAGAATGTGAAACTTTGGTGCTCCTTGCCTCTGTTGAGACTCACCTGCCGGTTAATCCGGACAAACTCCTCCGGGCTTTTGGCCCAAGGCGGAAGATCCACGTCAGAGACGACAGTGCCGTCCTCCATCACTCCTAGGTTGTAGTTGTTGGCATTGACAAACATCTCGGGCAGATAGAAGAACTCTGGGATCAGCTCCTGAGACGACAAAACACAGACAGTTTAGTGAATTTTCCAGTAGTTTACAGAAAAATCAAAGAAAATAGTTAAAATCTGTGTCAAAATCTGCTAGACTTGTCGCATAGAGAGAGTTGTGGAGTTGAGTCAAGAGAGCTGGATTCAAGTCCGACTTTACAGATGTATTATTTTTAGACTTGATTTGATGAAATCACGAGAACATCACTCCTTTATACCCGTATTAGTGAGTCACTGGTTTGAAAGTCCGAGTCAAGTGGGTTGTGACTTCAGTTAGACTTGTTCTATTTTAAAACACTTGATATCTTACACAAAACACAAAGAATGTCATGTTTATACTAACTTCTAATAAGGAAGCCAGATCTAAAACATGATCCTTTCAGCTCGCAGAGGACGAAAACTACAGTGCTGTGACTAAATGCTAGTCAGAAATTATGCATCATTTCATTTGCTTGCACAAAAAACAAGCTGATAAAAATATATTGTATATAAAACAAAGAATATGATGTCCAACTTGCTTCAACATGTAAAGATACTTAAATGACTAATGTACAGTTAATGTTAGTTTAACAGAACAGCTTATTAAATCACAGAGGCTCAACATTTTGAGCACATTGACTAAAGGGTTTCTGGTTCTCCTTCAGATTTAAACCCATAACAGATGAAAATGCAGCTTCTTAAATCAGATGGTTAGCACCGTATTCAGCTAATCTTTCACTGATAATGTTGCACCATAACGTAACATTAGCAGTACCCGCTCCATTCACATGACATAGTTCCCTCTGATTATATGTGCGGGTCCAGGCTCTGTACTTTCAGTCTGGTCCAAAACACAGCCGGATATTAATAAAGTCTTATAAAATCAACTCGATTAGAAATACACTTTTATACTGTTGGGTTTATACAGTTAAATCCAAAATTATTAATACCCCAGGCAGAGCTATATGTCAAATTACGTTCATTCAACCAAGATGTTTGTTTCTGATAGGAAAAGAGTTGTGATAAGAAATAATTTATCAGCTTTTATTCTCAAATTGTAAAATTTTAATATTTATACCAATCTCAGTGATGAATATTAAAATAAATGTTAGTCATTACAGTAATCAAAACTTTCTTATTGTTGAACAGATTTTTTAATGTCGAATATCTTTGGTAATGAGCACCAACTGTTAAGGGTTGGAAGACCTGCTGGTAATATTACGTTAAACAGCAAAATGCCAGAGGTATGAATAATATAGAGCACTAAATTACTAATTAATTATTGTAAAGGCAGACTTGTACTTTTGTGGTTGGTTAACATCGACATCCATTTTATGAAGCTTTATTTTATTTTTATTCTGAAAAACATTAAAAAGGACCATCACAGTTACCTGGTCCAAAGTGATATTTTTGTGTTTTGTCCAATAAACTGTCCGGATATCAATTAAAATGGAAACAAATCAAAAAGCAGCCAATCTCAAAGCTTTACTTATAATAATAATTATTTTCTCTAATATCAGTTTTGTAATTTTTAAGTCCCTCAGAATTACATTGTTATTAATTAGTGCTATGTAAATGAGCAGAAGTAAATAAGTTTAGTCCAACATCTAAGGGTCAAAAGAGAACAAAAGAGATTGTTCTATAAAATATGGAAATAACTAAAGTTTTATTTTTAAAAAATCTTATGTTTCTCCCTTTTCCAGATTTATTTCATTTATACATAAAACTTGCAGCTACATACAGCTCTCTGAACTAACAATTTTACAGAAACTGTACCTTCTTTTCTTTAGTATTAGATAGTTTAGCTGAAGTAAAAAGGACTAAAATTTCACTTTGGGTTAATATTTATTGGGAAAAGCATCCTTTCTGGTTTATTGATGTTAGTTTTCCCCTACTGATTATTCTGGCAGACATATAAACCTCTAAGAATGATGTTCACATTTTAGAAATCATTCATTATGAATATGTGATTTAATGCTTGGTAAGAAGGACTAAATTTAAACTTTATAATTTAGGATTGACTTGGACTGGCAAAACCAGTGTATAACTAACCGCACTGATTGAGTTTAAGGTGAGATGTTTGAATTAGATGAGCAAAGTCATGATGATCTTTGAATATGAAAAGTAAAAAAAAAAAAAAGTTAATACTTAATATAAGTAAAAATATGCTGAAGTCCCCACAGGCTGGTTTGTATAACATTATTTTTTCCCCCAAATTTGAAAGACTGAATAAAACTGAGGGCCCAGTTAAGTTGTTTTCCCCCTACTAGGTTTAAAGCAGCTGGAAAAAAAGGTCTACATCCTATTTCTTGTTCTTCCATAAGAGCAAGTAAAAAAAAAAGCAAGTAAAATGTTGTAATTATGACGGTTTTATTTGGCTGTCACGAACAATACAACAGCACATTTTCTAACTCCGGGATCGCAGAGAGGGAAAAAAAAAAAAAAGACATCTCTGATAGGGGACGTAACCGTATATGTTTAGCCATTTGTCATTCCTAACAAAGCAGAACTTGCCACAGTGAGAATAAACACGAGGATCATGTCAGAGTTTCACAACATGCAGATAAATCAGAGTTGCCCTGCGGCCTTCAGTCGTATTATTTTTGTTTGCATGTCGCTCATAATGAAAGACAATCAGTACACAGAGCGGTTCAGTTCTTGGATGCCTGCAAGTAAAGTGGAGCGCAAAATGTACAATGTTGACATTAATCTAAACGTTACACACACACCCACACACACCGCCATCTTCACATGCACTTTCACAAAAATGAAGTATTTATTTCCTATTGAGTTTTGGTGGAGGGCAGCATTTACTTTTGAGTAAAATATGTTTAGGTTTTTGTGTTTTTTTTTCCCTTCCACCGAGAGTCGTGCTCAGACAAAGCCAATCATCGGATCACCAGTACTTCGTAATTCCTCTGACGGACTGCAAGGTGATGCACGACTACTTTAAGGGTAATATGCAATTTGGTGTCTAGTTTTCTTTTTTTTTTCCCCCCATACTCAAGCCTGAATGTTCATATATTTAGTTTTTTTTTAATCAAAAATGTCAGCAAGTAATGGCACATATAAGAATCAAGATTAAAAACACATCTGTTTAAAATTGCCTTTGACTGTTCTAGTTAAACAGTTTTACTGTTTTAATTGCTCTTTTTTGTTACTACATTCTATCCCTACTTGCTTTTATTCTATTTTCTATCTACATTTTATTATTTTTTTATATCTTAATCATGTAAAGCACTTTGTATTGTCTTGTACTGAATTGTGCTATAAAAATTAATTTTATCCTTGCCTTGCCATGCCATATCTGTAGAGGAGCAGCTTATATATAAACCAAAATGGAGGGATAGACAATGGAACAGGGATTAAAATCCTAAACTATCTTACTCTATTTTCTTTTTACACAGTTATCCAGACCTTGAATACCAAACTAGATACCGCACCTCAGTTTTCCAGACTTTCAACTTTATCTTAGGAAGCTGAACCATGGCTACTTGCTCCTTAAAACATGCCGCTGAGACATTATTAGTGCGAAAACTCTCCCGCCTTCACCTCAGCAGCCAAAAAGGCAAACAAACTCACAGGTTTACGACAACACGGCACTTCCTCACTTCTGAAATCCCTCCACTTCACAAAACTTGACCTAAAACTAAAAGGTCAACGCCTTAACGAGGCCTCCAGCTCACCCAGGTTCAGTGACTGCTGCTTGCTGTAAATTTGAGCTGGAGGTTGCTCAAATCAAGCACACACATACACACTAACAAAACCTCGTAGGCTTCACTCGCCAATATTCAGGCCTGCCTAGCGTGGACCATTATGTGTGGTGGCCCCTTCGCTCCAGCCTGGTCAGAGGCCAGCCCCTCTGATCCCCAATCCTGTCCTGTCACGGGTCACTGGAAGGGGCTTTGGCCCCTAGGCTCTCCTGCTACACTTCCACTGTTGCTACCCTCTAACTCTGCTTCCCCCTCTTGATGCCTTTGGGCCAAGTCTAGGGGTCAGGGGATTGGGGATGAGAGGTCATACCAGCGTCACCCAGGCTAGAGACACATTAAATCTGGGTGTTGTAACCCATTATCACCCAGTCTTTTCCAGTGGCATAAGAAAACAGAGGGGCCTTTTGCCCTCTGGCAGGGACAGAGGTTTGCTATCAATGGCCCCGACGCTGAAGCTAAATGGTGTACTTAGCATAGCTAATTGATACATCTCATCCCTAATTCCTCCATTTTAGAGCAAGAATGTGCCCATCCAGGTGGATAAAGTCGACGGACCTGCATTCAAAGCTGCTAAAAAAAAAAAAATTCTAACGGAGGGAGGAAACAAAACTGATGCGGACCAGATTTCTCTCTTTGTTTTGATCTGAAGTTGAGCTCTCACAGTTTGATCCACATTGACAGGTCTAGACTGAGAGAGCAAACGAGGGCTGTTGTTGGGCTTTCGCAATCAAGCATTGGCCAGCTACACGGTAACACAATCCATATGTTTTATCTGAGGAACGGGGGGGGGGGGGGTAGGTTGAACGCAATCAAGCGTCAAAGCCCCCAACACCACTGCTGTTCCCCCATCCAGTGACCCGGTGCCAGGAGAGCAAGCAAACCCGGCTCTGACAGCCAATGTCTAACTGTAGTTGTAAATGTTTTAGGAGAGCAGTTAAAGCGTGCACCGGGGGCTGCGGGGCCGTCAGTATGAGAATGACCCGAGCTGTGGCGGGGCAGATCCAAAAGATCAGCAGAGTTTCTGGGGCCCGACGGGCAGGAATTCAAGTCCGCGTTATAGCTGGCTGAATCTGAGACGGACAGCTGAGACAGATGAGGATTAGTCCATCGCTTTGATCAGAAGACCAGGAAGCTTTCACCGTACGGCGACAGTGATTAGGAGCGACGGAACATTTCTCTCTGGAAACCTTTATTTTTCTGCTTTGTTGGGACGCCCAGCGGGGATTTATTTTCCTGCAGTTCTCAGCACTTTATCTGCTTTATGTATGCTTCTCTAAATCCAGCGCCTGCTTGGGTTAGCTGTGTAGAGCACCTTGACATCAGATGTGTCTCTCTGGCAGTTCCTCCAGGCTCGGGACAGAGAGGAGAAGGTGCGGTCGGCGTGGTCGAACTTCCCTCCTTGGAAGTTGAGGAAGAACGTGGTGAAGGGTTCCTGTTAACATTTAAAAAAACAAGAACATGAATGTCTTTTTACACAAAGTGAACAAACTGGTGATGATTAACAGTGAAATAACAGGAGATGCATCCAGAAAAAGCCTGATGAAAAGAATGCAGAGATTTGTGGCTTGACTTTCCCTGTGGCCAGTCATAATCAGTTGAAGAATAAGACACATTGTGATGCAAAAATGTTAAAAAACGTTCAGGTTTACGTTATAGGCTGTTTGATTCATCAAAAACGTGCAGACATTTTGCTGTGCAGCTCTTTGAGATGCTGCTAAACTTTATTCTGGGCCCTGATGAACTGCTAACCAATCTCGCCATGCTAATGCAACATGTTAAAGACACTTTAAAATTTCAACTCCAAACCATTTTTTCCTTTTACAACCTTTTTTTTTTTAAAAATACATTGCCGCATTTATTAGAGAATGCGCAACATTCAGAATCAGTTGGTCAAATCCTTTGCTAAAAACAAAGGAGTCAGAAATCTGTCCCAAATCTACACTGCAAAAAGGGAACTTAAAGTACAATGTTCTTGACATGAGTGTATTTGTCATTCATTTGATCAGGTAAATAAGATTATCTGCCAATGGAATAAGGTTTTTGCACTTAAAACAGGAACAACTCATCGCCATCATCTTATTTCAAGTGCAGTATGTCTAATCATCTTATTTTAGGGTTCAAAATACTCATTCCATTGGCCAATTATATTATTTACCTACTCAAATCATGCAAAATACACTCATTTCAAAAACCTTTTGCTTACTTTTAGTTCCATTTTTGCAGTGCATGATTGTTGCTTCTCTAGAAATAACGCACTGAGCAACTACACTCAATACATGCGCTCCTGATGGGTCTCTAATCATGTATAATCCAGTTAGGACAGATCAATACGCGTCTTTCTGATGTAATTGCCTGGAAATTACACGGCCACAATATGCCGCGCACCAGTCTACTGAACTCCGCCCAAAATCACGTAAATACCTTTTACTATTACCTCACATTATACGGGTAAAAAAAAAACACTGATAACATGGCAGCGTATAACGAAAATACACATATAGGCACACGATAGATCTTTCCCTTTGTTTGTCTGGTTTGTAAGTGATATCTATGAGTGAGCGTTGTTGGTGAAGAGGCTTTAGAATAAGCTAGCTAATGATGTGTGAGGATCAATGAGCCAACTCTACAGGGAGCCGCTGAGACAGTGAGCTACTGGGACAATAACAGCAAAAAGGAAGGAAAAAAAAAACACTGCATGAGGGAGAAACTTAGTAACCTCCCTCTCCCATGAGTGCAGTGTGGAAAGATTGATGGTAGCCATTTACCAAAGAGAGAGAGAGAGAGCACTTTACTGCTAAAGGCATAAACTCTTCAAAATATGAAAAAATGAGGGCATCAAAGCACATCTCAGAGGAGTCAATATTTAAAGCAATTCTGAGATGAAGGTGATGAATGGCAGCAACATATCGAGTGATTATTAAATAGCACACAAATAAAAGCCATTACCTGCCTGAACTTCACCGGTATATGATTTTAGACAGTTAACAGAAGCGTGATTAAAAACACAACGAGTTCATTCATCAGAATTGTTGAGAAAAAGTATTTGTAAAACTTCATGGGACAACCTGTGAAATGATTCTGTACTATTGTTTAATTAAAAAGGAAATCCTGGAAAGTAAATTATTTTCAAAGTTAGGTTATGCTGCCATAGTACTGAAATGTTCTGTATAGATATTAACTAAAAGTATTAATTCTTCTTAAACCTCTCTGTGTTTTGCCACCTTACAAACGTTTCAGTGGAATGTAGTCGACAGACCAACACAAAGTACTGGATTAATTTTGAAGCGGAAGGAAAACGGCAAAATAAATCTTAAAAGTGCGGCATGCACGTGCATGTAACAGCTCCCAAGTCTTTATTCTCCAGCCTTACACATCTAAGTGACTGGAATCTTTTACATACATTTCTTCACAAATCATAAGGCCATATCGCCCGCCTAGTTCTCATAAGGAGTTGTCTCTAGACTTTGACTGGGCCGCACGTTCATATTTTACTTGAACTATTGCAGCTCTGGCTGTATGTTTAATGCTGTTCTGTTTCTGGAAGGTGAACCTCCGTCCTAGACTCCAACTAGGAAGAACTCTATGAAACTCCTTCCACCTTCCCATTAACTTTCACTAGTTTCTGTCTTTTATTAACAATAATTTTCCTTTCGCTACTTTCCCTTAAAGGCCAACCTGACTCCTAGTGTCCCTGTCTCCCACCTGAGCCGCAGATCTCTGCAGCTCCTCCGGTGTTACTGTTCTCTAAGAAGCTGCTGTGGCCCTTTAAGAACGGCTGTATTTATATAAATTACATATAGGTGGACTCCATTCTCTAATTTTGTGATATCCGAAGGAAACTGGCAAAAAGAGCAGAATAATAACAGAGTTCGACTCTCTTTGTTAATTTGTGTTGCGTTATTATAAAAAAATCCCAATAAATCATGCGTGTCAAACTCATTTCTATATGGGGCCACTTTGGCATCATTAAGTCATTAAAAAGGGCCGGTTGCTCATGTATAAATGATACTTTTGATTTCATTATTTCATTTCAGTTCACATAGAAATATAAAAAATACACAGTAACATAAAAGTAGCACCTAATGCCCAGTTTATACAGTTTATGTGCAAAGAAAGTTGATATTGGGGGTGAGTTAAACTTTAAACTCATCATTCTGCATCACTTCTTCCCTTGTTGGACATTTTAATGTGTTGTGGGAAAACTGACATCTAGTAGCAGGATGCTGTTAGTACACAGTTAAAAAAAAAAAAAAAAAATCAACATTCGCTACAGGAGGCTCAGTTTTAGCCACTTTATACACTTTAAAAGGATATATGCCTCCACTTTATGACATGATATGCCTTTTTTGGCTCTGGAGGGCCGGATAAATTGCCTTGAGGGTCCGGGTTCGGCCCGCGGGCCTTGAGTTTGCCACGTGTGCAATAAATGCGTTGAATTTTGGGGTTGTAAGCAGTGTGAATAGTTTTGAAGACACTGCATGTTTAAAAATGCTGCACTTACCATGCGCAGCAGCCACATCAGGGTGAAGCTGGAAGTGGAGTAGTGGGTGCCGTAGTGGAACTTCGGCACCTGATCGTCCTCCCAGGACTCATATCTGTCTGAAAAGAACGCCGCCCTCTTGGGGTTCAGCGCTCCAATGGGCTGTGAAAAAAAAAAAACACACCAAAGCACACAATTTAAAACAAGCGAAAAAAATAAAGACGCAGCTTCCTCTAACAACTGCTTTATGATAACAGACCAGAGCTGAACGTGAATACCAAAAGGAACACACGCAGGCTCAGCCTTTGACTGGGAATAAATTTAGAGACGCCTCCCCGCAGCCAAACAGTTGCACGGGAAGCGAAGCGGGCGACCAATGTGCAATTTCAAATGAATATTAGATGATGTTTCCTTTAGACGAGGATCAATCCTTCCCCTCAGAGTGCTTTTCAGAGGCTGTGAAAAGGAGCCCCTGCAGCTGTAGTCTGTCAGAGAAAACTAATGTGATCCAATGAAAGAGCGCCTGAGAGGGACAGCAGCAGCAAAGCTGGGGCTCCCCTTTAATTTCTGCTTTTATTAATCCGTATCTAATACACTGCTCACAAGCTCTGTTTGCAACAGAAAAAAAAAATTTCAACTTGCATTAATTTTCCATTGATCTCTAAAAAAAAAAAAAAAAAGCAAAAAAAAAAAAAAACCTCAATACTCCTTTGCTTGGCTATTATTTAAATACTCATTTATAGAAATCACTTTGAGGCTGGTTCAATTTTTATTAGCGCCCTGCTGGACGTGCCTCATTCTCTCAACCCCCGAGCCACCCATCACCTCTTCCTAACGCACACACACACACACACACACACACACAGAAAGCAGATCAATGGTAATGGAGTGATGGCTTTTTGAGGATGAGGGCCTTGCAGGCTGTGGATCAATTGGCTCTCCTTCATATCACAGCATGCCCGTCACTGCAAGATTCATCCAGGCCAGCTCTGTATCGATCTCTGCTATTGTTACTGTTTTATGTGGGCGTAATGGATCATATGTTTGTGTGTGTGTAACGGTGCAGTGGGATAGATTTTTTTTTTTTTTTTTTTGCATAGTGCAGAGATTCTTCTTATCTGTGCACATGTTTGGTTATTCTGTAATTGGTGCTCCTGAACGAGCGGAAAACGCAGCGCGCCGCCACCCTCTGCAGCTCCGCGTTGACAGTGATGCACTGTGGGCTTCCTCAGGGCCGCTGGGGTGGTTGAGTACACACTGTGAATTATACATCACACCCATTGGTCTGATTTATAGCCCTAATAACAGTCGGCTCATTAAAAAGAGAAAAGGGAGAGGAGGCATATAAAATAAAAAAAAAAGACTGAAAGTGCCACAGTGACAAGGAGAGGGAGAATTGTGTGCGAGTGCATGTGGGGGCCGTTGGTCCGCTCGATCCCGACATTGTTTACTGCTCTAAATTACCGCGGGGCTGGCGTTCTCAGCTTACAGTAGCTCTAGCCTCGCGGCTTTGACGGCGCCGTACATCACTGCCGCTGTGCCACAGATTGGCCTAATATGTTGTGGCACGCTGCGGCGCTCTGATGAGCACACAGGAAAAAAAAAAAAATGAACCAATCTTGTAGTTTTAATTAGACTGAAGAAAGCGAGCCACGGAACACAAACAAGCCGCTGCTTTGAAGACGTAAACATCAGAAAATTAATGCTGGATTAGTTTTAATCAGTTCTTCATCAGGAAGGCAGGAGGAATTCACAGGAAATGGCTAGACTCGGCGGAAACAAAGCAAATAAACTGGCTGATACCGGACCTGTGCAAAACGTTCAACACAGGGATAAATGCATCATTTATGATCAGATTCCTGTTTAAAACTGATACAGGGCTGTGAAATTTAAACTGCCCACCATTAGCTGTTAAAACAAATAATGTCTGTGCAAAACCCCCAGGAAGGAATTAAAAAAGGAAACTCTAACTAACGATTACATCAGGACTACAGATGCACCAGGAATTCGGCTGGTGACCACAATCAGATGTCTTTCTGCTTTTGATGCCCAACAAAAACTCTACGGTGTGGATGCTGCTACTAAATAAGACTAAAATTTGCTTTTTTTTCAGTATTATAGCGTTAACTAAAAATAAAAATGGAGGAAGTACGGCGATGAAAGAAGCTACTTTAAAGAAAATGTTAAAGGGCAAGCTGAGACATGTCTGCCGCTCATTCAGGCGATGCGAGAGAGTAAGATTCTCAACAGATAACATGAAGGGCTCAAGTGCGAGCCACCGGAATTGACAAAAACTCCTGGAAAGATGTCGAAACCTTTTCAGAAAGAACTGAGCAAAAGTCTGGTTGCCTTCGATTTAAGCCTGTTTGCTGATGAAGGGTGAATCTATTACAGCAAAGCTGCTCCGTTTCCTTCTGTGGAGCTTTCAACGCCTCTCATGGAACATGTTGGATGTGAAAACTGCATCCCACGGAGACTGCTGTATTAATCGCTATCACAAGATGCTAACCGTTTAAAATATCTACTTAATATTCATTGTCTCTTGTTCTAAAATCCCTTTTTCTTTCTCTGTCACATGGTTCCCCCTCACCTTTGGTCCTAATATAAATAACTAAACCTGCTGACAACAGAGCTAGCAAAAAATGTGCCGAATGGTGTCCTTTAATTTGTTAGATTATAGTTCTTAAAGAGAATTAGGATAATCAAAATGCTAAATAACCTGCACTTTTATAGCCCTTTATCAAAAAAGGGCAATAAAAGTGCAGGTTATTTAGCACTAAACGGGCTATGTGTTAGCTCTTCACACCACCTGTAGTCAGTCAGTCATTCCCATGCTGACCTGAGGCTACCACACATCGGTGCCACCGGGCTCTGAAAAGGCAATTTATAAAGCACTTTTCTGTACTAAGACCATTTAAAGTGTTGACCACTACCAGCAGGCAAAGCAGGTGAACGGTCTTGTCCAAAGACAGAGCAGGGGTTCAAACAGGCAACCCGCAGAGTACAGGACAAACTCTCTACACTACACTGCAAAAACGGAACTAAAAATAAGTAAAATATTCTTAGAATTAGTGTATTTTTCCTTGATTTGAGCAGGTAGATAAAATTATCTGCCAATAGAATAATATTTTTCCACTTAAAACAGGAACAATTCATCTCCATCATCTTATTTCAAGTGCAGTATATCTAATTATCTTATTTTAGGGGTCAAAGTACTTATTCCATTGGCAGGTAATCTTTACTGGCTCAAATCAAGGACAAAAACACAACTTTTAAGAACATTTTACTTATTTTTAGATCGGTTTTTGCAGTGTAGCTCCTGCGCCACCGTCGCATTAATCATCAGTTTGACAAAACTGGAGATCGTTAAGTAAACCCCAAACTTGGAATAGCGAATCTCTAATTCCGACCCAACAGACTTAACAGACTAAATGGATTTCAGTTTTATCTGTGCACCAACCTTCATCAACAAACAGCAATTTTTTTTTTTTTTTAAACACGTCAATGTTTAAACATAAAAAATCTGATCAGCAATTTTCTCCAGGAGAGCTCAATTGTATTTATCTAAAAAGGAAACCCACTGTTTTACAGAACAATCAGCAGCTTCCTGGGGGATATCAAAGGTCCATTAACCAGTGGTGCTCTGCTTATAAAACGATGAACCGGCCACCCGGCAGGAGTATAAGGGCTTACCAATGATTGGAGCATCACTCAGACTTTGAGTCATAAATCACGTGAACCTTTTGAAGGGTTTATGTATATTGTCCCATCTAAAAGAGCCAAAATGGTGTGGAGGCCCTGCGGGACAAGCACACAAGGAACGTACGCGCAAGATCAATATGCTATTAGCTGATCTGACGGTGAGGAGCAGATTATAGCACAAAGGTACAGAGAGTACTCAATAAGTCTTCCATAGTGCTATCTGTGTGTACATGTGGACTACATAATAGATAAAGTCTGCTTTTAATTGTTTGCTGATCTTCGTTAAAAGCCCCAAAACAACAAGACGGTTTTACCTTTTAAGATGTAAATGTGCCTTTAGTTACAGGGGCTCGTAATGAATGCCTGGAGATTCACCTAATCAGTTAAACATCTAACGCATCGGTCTATAAAAGATATTCTTCTTGTGTAAGCTTAGATTCTTTTAAAATGTGATTTTATATATTGTTTTTTGCTTAAAAGGTTCCAAAATATGTCCTGTAGAACATCCGTTTGCCTTGAACTTTCTCATTTCATTACTTTAAAAACTGGAAAGTGGGATTTTATGTTTAAGACCATCACAGGTGTAGTGTATTGATGCATGCTTTTCAAATTATTTTACATGTAAACATCCTGCTGTGTATTTCTACTCATCCCCTCTGACTGTGTTGAATGAAGCATCTTTCACCGAAACTACAGCTACTACCTGGTTTGCACATCTAGAGACTGATCTATGCCCACTCTTGACAGAACAGACCGATCTCAGCCAGATTAGATCAAAATCATCTGAGAATATCAGTTTTAAAGTGTTACCCACACATTCTTAAATAAACTTAGGTCAGGACTTTGACTGGGTCATTCTGAGGCATAAATAAGCCTTAATTGAAACAATTCCAGTGTCAATCTGGCTCTTTGTTAAGAGTTGTTGCTAGAAGGTGAACCTCAGTCCTGCTCTCATCTTTAATGGCCTCTAACAGGTTTTCTTTGAGGATTCTCCTGCATTTAGCTTAATTTAACTTTTCCCACAAATCTGACCAGCTTCCCTGTTCCTGCCCCAGACAGGCATTCCCACAGCATGAAGCTGCCTCCGCCCTGTTTCACTTTGGGGACAGTGCAGAAGTGCAGAGTTGGTGTTCGGCCAAATATGGTGTTTTGCATGTCAACCAAAAAAAGTTCAATTTCAACTAAGCAGAGCACCTTTCTCTTCTACATGCTTGCTGTGCGTCACATGCTGATTCTGGGAAACTGCAAATGGGACTTCTTGTGGCTTTCTTCTCATGTTGCAATAAAAGGTCAGATTCATGGATTTGTGGAGTGCACGACTAAAGGTTGTCCTGTCAACAAGCCCTACTGCCTAAACTATGGATCTCTGCAGCTCCTCCAGAGTTACCACTGGCCTCTTTGCTGCTTAATGCTCTCCCGGTCAGTTTCGGTGGACGGCCATGTCTCGGTAGATCTGCAGCTGAGCCGTTCTCTAACCATTTCTGAATCATGGATTGAAAAGGGCTCAGATTTTCAAAGTTTAGGGATATCGTTCTATAACCTAACTCTGGATTTATCTTCTCCAGAACTTAGACTTTAGACTTAGACTTAGACTTTCTTTATTGTCATTTTGTATACACAGAGTGCATACAGAACGAAATTTCGTTTTCACACAGCTCAGAAATATTGCAGTAACTCTACAGGATACCTTGCAGTGAATTACAGTACAGGATAAAGTGCAGTGATCAATCGCAGTCCCTTACAGGATAAATTTCAATTTACTTCCGGATAAAGTGCAGCAGTGAACAGTAGGCAGTTGAAATGTAAACAATGTAAACCAAATGTAGACAAATATGCAGTAGGGTGCAGCAGTGATTTAAGTAGACAGTTTCATTGTACACAGTTTTGCAGTACGTTTCCGGTTAAGGTGCAGCATCAATTTTGCAGGATACAATACAGTGTGCAAATGTGCAAATGTGCAAATCAGCGAATCTAGTGTGGTACACTTTTGTACTTCAGCAGTTCAACAGTCTGATGGCAGCAGGGAAAAAGCTTTTGCAGAACCTAGTGGACCTGCAGCGGATGCTGCGGAACCTCTTTCCAGAGGGCAGCAGGGAGAATAGTCTATGGTGGGGGTGTGAGGGGTCCCTGATGATGTTACGGGCTCGAGACACACAGCGCTGCGATGAAATGTCTTTTATGGAGGGAAGAGGAGCCCCGATGATCCCTTCTGCTGTCCTCACCACTCTCCTCACGTTCTTCCAGTCGGAGGCACTGCAGCCTCCACACCACACAGAGAGACAGCTCGTCAGAATACTCTCTATGGTGCTTCTGTAGAAGGTCGTGAGGATGGGCGGGGGCAGGCGGGCTCTTTTCATCCTCCTCAGAAAGTACAGTCGCTTCTGTGCCCTCTTCACCAGTGACGTGGTGTTCACAGTCCAGGTGAGGTTATCTGTGATGTGCACCCCCAGGAACTTGGTGCTGCTGACCACCTCCACCGCTGAGTTGTTGATGAGCAGTGGAGCATGGTGAGGCCGGTTTTTCCTGAAGTCGACGATGAGCTCCTTCGTCTTCTCCACGTTCAGGATCAGGCTGTTGTCTCTGCACCAACCCACCAGCTGCTCCACCTCCTCTCTATAGTCCTGGTCGTTGTCGTCTCTGATCAGGCCCACCACCGTTGTGTCGTCTGCAAACTTCACGATGTGATTGGTGGTGAACCTGGGGACGCAGTCGTGTGTCATCAGGGTGAACAGCAGGGGGCTCAGGACGCAGCCCTGAGGGGAGCCCGTGCTGAGGGTGATGACATCAGAGGTGTTCTGTCCGACCCGGACTGATTGAGGTCTGTTGGTTAGGAAGTCCAGCAGCCAGTTGCGAAGGGGTGTGCTGAAGCCCAGATGCTCCAGTTTTCCCACCAGATGTTGTGGGATGATGGTGTTGAACGCTGAACTGAAGTCCAGGAACAGCATCCGCACGTGCGTGTTCTTCTCCT
This sequence comes from Fundulus heteroclitus, assembly GCF_011125445.2. NCBI lineage: Eukaryota > Metazoa > Chordata > Actinopteri > Cyprinodontiformes > Fundulidae > Fundulus > Fundulus heteroclitus. The sequence goes on from NC_046365.1 coordinate 36,658,366, forward strand.
CCAGGTGTGCCAGGCTCAGGTGAAGAGCAGAGGAGATGGCGTCCTCAGTGGAGCGGTTCCGTCGGTAGGCAAACTGGAACGGGTCGAGTGTTGGGGGGAGACTGGAGACGATGTGTTCCTTTACCAGCCTTTCAAAGCACTTCATCATGATGGGAGTCAGTGCAACAGGCCGGTAGTCGTTGAAACAGGTGACTTGAGGTTTCTTTGGCACCGGAATGATGGAGGCAGACTTGAAGCATGCTGGCACTGTGGCTTGGTCCAGCGAGGTGTTAAAAATGTCTGTGAGGACACCAGCCAGCTGACCTGCACACTCCTTGAGGACCCGCCCAGGTATGTTGTCGGGGCCTGGGGCCTTCCGCGGGTTGACTCTCCTTAGAGTCTTCCACACGTCGGCGGTGTCAAGGCAGAGGACCTCCTCTTCCTGATGGGGAACAGCTTTCGCTGCTGGAGTGCTGTTTAGTGCCTCGAACCTCCCAAAGAAGTTATTTAGTCCATTGAGGAAGTCAGCATCAACTTCACCCACCGGGGGGGAGGGCGTGTTGTATTCAGTGATTGCCCGGATGCCTTTCCACATGCTCCTGGTGTTGCTGGCGTCATGGAAGAGCTCCTGGATTTTCTGACTGTGGTTCCGCTTTGCTAGCCTGATGGCACGGTTCAGGTTGGCTCTCGCTGTCCTCAGGGCCTCCTTGTCACCAGACTTAAAGGCTGAGTTCCGTGCTTTTAGCGCTTGACGGACCTCCGCAGTAATCCAGGGTCGTTGGTTGGCTCGGGTGATGATGGTCTTGGTGGTGCTGACGTCCTCAATGCATTTGTTGATGTAGGCTGACACAGTCATGGCGTACTCATCAATGTTGATCTTGTCCTCATAAGTTGCAGCAGCTTTGAACATGTTCCAGTCAGAGCACTCAAAACAGTCCTGGAGCGCCTCCATTGCTCCCTCAGTCCACACCCTCACCTGCCTCGCTGTTGGTTTTGCTCTGATCAGCAGGGGCCTGTATGCTGGGAATAGCATCACAGAAAGGTGGTCTGAAGAGCCCAGGTGGGGGCGGGGGACTGCTCTGAATGCTCCTTTAATGTTTGTGTAGACTAAGTCTAGAGTGTTCTCTCCCCGAGTTGCAAAATCCACGTGTTGGTAAAAATGAGGGAGAACAGTTTTCATATTTGCCTGGTTAAAATCCCCAGCAATGATGAAAACACCCTCTGTGTGTGCAGATTGCAGCTCAGAGATAGTCCGATAGAGTACACCCATAGCCTCTTTAGTATCAGCGCTGGGAGGGACGTAAACTGCTGCGATGATAACAACAGTGAACTCTCTAGGCAGATAAAAGGGTCTGCAGCTAATAATCATAAGCTCAATGTCCGGAGAGCATAGACTTGTGACTAATCTAGCATTTTTACACCAGGTGTTATTGGTGTAAACGCAGAGTCCGCCTCCTCGGGACTTACCGCAGAGTTCTGTCTGTCTGTCGGCGCGGAAAGTAGCTAGCCCCTCCAGGCTAACGGCGTTGTCTGGGATTGATGATGAAAGCCATGTTTCGGTCAGAATGAAAGCACAGCAGTCCCTGAGCTCCCTCTTTGCTGAGAGCTCGAGTTGTAAATGGTCCATTTTGTTGTCCAGTGAGCGAACGTTGGAAAGCCAGATGGATGGTAGCGGCGGTCTGAGCGGGTTAGCCTTTAGCCTCGCTGCTAAGCCTCCTCGGCACCCGCGCTTCTTCGGCCGGCTACACCGCTTCCGCGTCGCTCTCCTCCGGCGTGAGCTGCTCGTCGAGGCCGCCGCTTCACAGGCCTCCGGGGCTGGTCTCCGTAGGACGCCACAGTCACGTAAGCAGTCGAGCGTGGTATTTAAAAGTCCAAAAACACAACTTGATCGTAACTCCAACAGGCGCTCGCGGTCAAGTACTGATCGGCTGGGTAGATGAGTGGTTTCCAGCGAGTTTGGCGGCATTTTTATGCATTTTTATGCAAAAAGTCTGCGAGTTGGTACAGAGCTGTGTTCGGCTGCTGCCGCCAGGGGCGCCGCCGGAAGATTTTTAATAATAACCCCTCAATGGGTTTGGGATGGTGTTCAGATTAAATTACACACGAGTTGACTTTTAAAAGGCAAATGGTTGCAGTAGATTTCACAGAGGGGCATCAGAGTAAAGTGTACGTACAAATGTACGCCACTCTATAGATCTTAGTTTGTAAAGTATTGTTAAAACTTGTTTAATTTTCCTTCTACTTCACAATCGATCACTACTTTGTGTTGGTCTTTCACATAAAATCCTAATAAAATATAAAAAGTGTTTTACTGTAATGAAAAAGTCTATTAGGTTTGATAGGTCCGAGAGGCAGACATCCCGTCTACTTTTAAGACTAGGCTTAAAACTTTCCTTTTTGACAAAGATTATAGTTAGAGTGGCTCATGTTACCCTGAGCTACCTCTATAGTTATGCTGCTATAGGCTTAGGCTGCTGGAGGACATCAGGGTCTATTTCTCTCACTCTGCTGAGTTCTCCTACTGCTCTCCAATTTGCATTGTTTGTTGTTATTCCAGCTTTTAACTTTTTGTTCTCTGTCATTTTTCTCTTCATAGAAGGTACACCTGGTCTGGCGTTCTGTTAGCTGTGACATCATCCAGGGGAGACAGATCACCCGCAATTACCATCTAATGTAGAACAGATTACTGGATCAATGTTTGCTTCTGTGCTTTCTGTGTCTCTGCTCTGTCTTCTCTAACCCCCAGTGGGTCGAGGCAGATGAGCGTTCACACTGAGCCTGGTTCTGGTTCTGCTGGAGGTTTTCCTTCCTGATAATGGGGAGTTTTTCTTTCCACTGTCACTTCATGCTTGCTCAGTATGAGGGATTGCTGCAAAGCCATCAACAATGCAGACGACTGTCCCTGTGGCTCTACGCTCTTTCAGGAGGAGTGAATGCTGCTTGGAGAGACTTGATGCAACCTACTGGGTTTCCTTAGAAAGGAAATCTTTTTGTCCAATCTGTATAATCTGATTCAATTTGACTTTGGAAAGTGCCTTGAGATGACAGGTTTCATGAATTGGCGCTACAAAAATAAAATTGAATTAAATTGAATTGAATACATTAAACTAACATAAGATTCTCATAAAGTGAAGTAAAAATTTAAGGGAAAAAACATTTTTGTGTTTGGAGGATTGTGATGCACAACAGAGAGACGTGTAGCAACATTCGGGGTCAGCAGAGAGTGTTTATCGTGGCTACAACATTATCTCTGGGGGTCGGCGGCTGATGTCAGGTTGGGGGTAAAGTTTATGATAAGAAAGTCCCCGGGGTCCAAACAGCTCGGGGAGCCAGGGACATAAATTCTGCGCGGCCCCTGGCAACGGACGGACGTGTGGCGCACACATGCGTGGCAATTTGGCTCCTCAATGTCACCGGAGGATTCGCAGATGACCTGTTTCTCCAAGAGACAAGCCGCCGAGGTGACGTCCAGTAGCAGGAGGGAGGTGAGGGCGATGCGGGCGGTGAGAAAGCAGTGAAGGGAGGAGGAATAACAAACAATAACTGGGAAACAAAGGGGTGAGGAGAACAAACCGAGAAAGGGGGTGGCGGGATGCTGCGCAGAAGCTGGACACAATAAACAAAACCAAAAAAATGAAGGTCACAGTGCAAATGTCTTGCAAAAATTGAAAGTTATTGGTGGTGCAGAAATGCATGGTGGGGGATGAATGAGAGAAGCCGCGTAGCTCTATTTGCCCTTTTCCAGACACCGCAGTCTGACACGGTCCAGTAGTCATAGGCTGATATCACACATGTCAACAACATGAATAAAACAGATGTAATAAAGATAGGCCGTGTTCCCTCCCTCCCTCCCTCCCTTCCTTCTCCCTGCTCTGCTCTTCTGCTCTTGGAGAAGAAAGGAGTGACAGGGCTGCAAATGATGATGTTCTTCTTCTATAACGCGCTCTCCTCCTCTTTTTCGTGCTTTCTGGTCAGCTCTCTGTTTCTCCTCCTTTAGCCCAACTCCCCTTCAGTCACAAACTCCCCGGGGCTGCAAGGCTTCAGCGAGTTTAGAGACCGCTCTGTCTAAAGTCTGCAGCAGCGCAAAGGGAGAAGAGCAGGAAGCCGGAATAAGCCGAGGAGGAGGAGGAGGAGGAGGAGGAAGGCTGCCTGCTATACCTGCCATATTTACACCTACTGGGTCACTTTACAGCAGAGAAAACAAGAAATGATGCAGCTTTCTACAAATAGAGTTGGAAAAAAACCTGAGGATTGCTAAATGAGGACAAAACAATAAGAGGGTTTTGTATTCTGACTATTGTGTTCAAAATGATAAAGCTTTTTGATATTATCACAGTTTCATCAAAAACAGTATAAAAACAGACATTAACCAGTTGGCCTTATAAACTAAATTACGGTTAGTCTTGAAAAATGCTTATAATCAGGTTGGAAGTTGTGACATTAAATCCAGTCTGTTTTTATGTTTGGATTATATTTATAAGATTTTTGGTTTATGGTGTTTTTCTGCCTAATCGTAAAGAAGATTTGTTGTTGAGCAGCTGCCACTCCTAATATTTGCAAAGGAGTGGTAGAAATAAACATCAGGCTCTCTCACTATCACACCTATGAAATAAACAACAAGAGAACTTTTTGCAAAAGCACAACTTTTTCCTGTTACACAATAAAGGTACGACTTGAGCTGCACAAAAAATGAAAAGATATGCGACTAACTGTTAATTGTTTCTTATGCAAATTTGTGTTTTTTATAAAGTAGTATAAGCGGCTCCTCTGCCTGAGGTAAAGAGCTACTCCAGGTGTGTCGCTTTTATAAAACAACCGTTTTATAAAAGCTTTCCCTGCTAAGGAACAGAGTCTAACATAGAGCAACATTTAAAAGTTTGTTGAAAAAGCACTTTAGGATTAGCAAAGTTAACAAAGTTAACGAGGGCACTTCAGTAAAGATGTCAGGACGTAATGGACTGCAGCCTAAAAATCAGCAATCAGATTTTTTTTTTTTTTTTTTTTTTTACATGCAACACTGAAAACGACTTCAGTTAACTTTAAAATTTGATATATACAGTATATATTCATGCTTAATGCTAATATTGTGAAAGTTTAAAGGAAGTTGTTTCTCAGCTCATCTGCTGTATTGATGCTGTGGTGAAAAACCTGTCTTGCTAAATGGAAATCGACCCTCAGCCACTATTTTTACTGCCTTTTGCTGGGGAGGAGACGAGGGTCCAGGACCAATCATTTGATGAACAGTCAGAAAACTTGGATTTGATTTTAGTCCGGTAAAAGCATCCATCTTTACTGATTTGACTTTGAAAGCCGAAAAAGTTATCGTGGCAATGTTTAAAAGAGATGACCATTTAATCCCAGCTGGCAAATATGTATGAAAGGGCAAAGTGAAAGTTGGGAGGTTCAATTTATCTGCAACGTGTGAAATTTCTGCATAGCACTGCATCACATTCTGCCCTTTATTATATTTATATCCATTTCTGCAATGGATTTTAATGAGAGCTGGAAATTACTAAATGTTTTAGGTTAAAGTTCCCACCAAGGATGACGTTTGGCTAAAAGCAGTCATGCAGAAGCAAGACGCTTCACTAGTTTTACTTTTATTCATCTTCCTGCAGGTGAGTCCATGCAGCTTTAAGGCAGATCGACCACTTCCCAGCATCTCAGAATAAAATATCGCTGCTAAGAGTATAGAGGTAGTTAAAGACGTCTAAACACTAAAAGGCATCTCCCCCAACTTTTCCTGAGTCCATTAACGAATGCATTTTTGTTTCCATGGCTGATTTATTCTGTCATTTTGGTTGTAGCAACTTGACAGATGTTCAATCTTCTCAGTCCATATCTAATCCTCTGTCCTCCCACTACGAGCCTGTTCAATACAAGCTGGGCAGCTGGCAAGCTGCGGCTTGTTTGGCACTTTCTGCCTGTTTAAGGGTGTAAAATGGTGTAAAAGTGAAGTAGTTCATGCAAGTAAATAATAGCATGTCTGCATTCAATATGCAGGAGAATCTTTTAAGCACTTTTAGCTGCAGGAGTCTGTATTTATGAGGCAGGTAGCATTTAAGGGCAGATTTCATTATTTTAAACCCATTTACTTGATGCCTGGAGCTACCTGGGAGTACTACTTTACTTCCTGGTGTTTTATGGAAGGTTAAAGTCTAAATAATTTAATTATGAAAAATGTTGGCTTAATGGACTTGAAATGTTAGTTTTAATAGCAGCTAATCAGGAATGCAGCAGCCAACATAAGAAGCTACTAATATGATTTATCTTTTTTTCCTTTGATATTTGTCACCTTTTTCAAAAATTAAACAGAAAAAGCCTAAAACCAAAATTTTGCTCAACTTTGCTATAATCTTTCTGCGGGGGTTTCGATGAAATATCTCTCCAGACCTCTGCTGCTGCTTCAATATTTATCAGGTCTGTTCTTACATACCAATAAGACAGCATATGTAGTGTGTGCGTGAATAAATTTGTCGAGTATAAAGAATACATCATGTTAAGCCTAAAAAAACAAAAAACAAAATCAGAAAGTAGCTGAAGGTCAGGCACTACAGAAGCGTAGAGATGCTCCTCTGGCCAAAGAGAAATAACGCTTTATCTCGTTATAACGACAAAACTTCATCCTTCTGACAATATACCATTGTGTTATGTTATCACATTAATGTTTAACCCGAATGTCACATTAATACAATATACATATTGTGCAAACATGAAATCCAGGTCATGGTCATTCCAAAAAAATAAAAAAAAAATAAAAATAAAAAACAAAGCAACTGGACTTGTTTTCTTATCTTCAACTACGGAAAACAAGTCCAGTTGCTTTGTTTTTTACTTTTTTTTTTTTTTTTTTTTTTGAATGAAAATGATATTGTTAGAACAAAATAACTTTCATGTTAAAAACACAATACACTTTATTGTTAGAACATGTTTACCTGAGTGAAACATAAATGGCTGAGAAAATGTCTCGTCTGCTATATGTTTGCACAATAACTGATTATGTTCATATGATATTAATACTATATTGTAAGAACATGAAGTTTTTTTTAGTATCAGGTGATAAAGGTATATTTTCTATAAAATGATAGTACTGTACAAACATGAAAAGTATATAAAGTTTTCCTGTTGTAATGTGATGCAGCTCCACGCTTCCAAAGATTTTCCATCTTCTGTCTGTCAAACTGTTATTTGTGTTTTTTCATTGCAACTTTAATAAAAAAAAAAACTGCCTCAATGTTAAAGAAAATACAACAAAAAATTCTCTAAAAGTGAAAACTTTCACAAAAACTTCAGCAAAATGATGGAAATAACGTTAAATAAAGAAAGAAACTAGGCATGACCCAGGACTTATGCACAGCACTATGGTGAAGGAGCAGTATATATATATATTATATATATTATATATATATATATATATATATATATATATATATATATATATATATATATATATATATATATATATATATATATATATAGTCTGTATGGCCCATACTACCCATTAAAGTCGTTTGCTATGAATTTGGGACGGATCATTTTCTGCAGCGGTCCCGTTTTAAACGAGCCCCGTGCAAATAACACAGGAAGAACTGATGGATGGACAATGTGCTTCATTAAATGTAAACCCACAGAGCTTAATGTAGCTCAGCTGCTCTTTCCCTCAAGTCCATTAAAACGGAGAAAGGATGACCCTCAGGCATCTCACCTTGGACAGATCTCTGTAGTTACTGGGCAGAGTGAGGTCCAGTTCTGGTGACTCGTAGTTGGTGATTATCCAGGGGAAGACTGGGTACTGGTTCAGGTCATTATAGGTGCGACCTGCACACAAGCGAAGGAGGAAGTCACACAAACGCCCCTGACAATCAGCGTTTGAAATGTTTGTGCACGTTTCCCCTGCTGGCCTCGCTCTGTAGGGACACAACGGAGGTGATGGACGGCGCCCTCACCAGAGATGGTGTTGAGAAACATCAGGTACTCGAAGTTGGATATCTCGCGGCGTTGCCATCGCTGCGTCATGTTGGACGTCTTGAAGAGCTGCTTGGGCGTGGCCAGGGAAATGCGTCTGCGAGGGATAACGGAAGAAAAATGACCCAAAACTGATTGAAAAGGTCGGACGCAGCCGTTTCACCCTGTGACAATATTCACGGCACAAAAAACTGCAGGAACCACATGAAACTACCACATTTACAGTCTTGCTAATTAAGAAGATGAATGAACTTCAGATGTAGGCTGAATATACACAGGCAAGGCCAGGGGCATGATAAATGCTGCAGGGCAAAAGCAAATGACCCCAAATCCAATTAAAACAAAGGAAAATGATGGAATTAATCAATGTCAGAGTGTGTGATTATGGCCATTAAGCCTCAGGAAAGAAAAAAAAAAGAAATCTAAATTTAAATACACAAAACCAAACTTCAGATAAAGAATCCAACAAAGATTAAAACTAACAGAAATTTGATAGAAAGTTTTAATTGCTTTTGATGACATCACAAAGTTCGCCTCAGAAATAAAAGCTGGCTATCTCTCACAGCACAGAGAGAGCTGACGTCTTTATGCTGCGTCAGCGCCGGGACGCGGTTTCAGAAACAAGGTGAGCGCGCGGCTTCCTTCACGGCGGCGCGTGTTAGCCGCCCTCTGCAGCTGCAGAGGCGAAGCGGTCCAGAAACAACTTTGATTAATGAGTCCGACAGAAACGAGGAAAATCTCACACCTTAATCCTGTGCTTGTTACACACAAACACACTCCTACTTCTTTAATCGCTCGTTACGCAATCCCTCTCTAACGGATTCTTTTTATTTAATGATGAAAAAGGCTTAGAGCAGCTTTAACAACAAAACAACGAGGGTTTTTTTGCTCAATACATAAAATATCAGCCTTTATTCTGACATCTTTTGTAAAAAGTTCAAAGATTAAAAAAAAACATCTCTATCTTTTAGTAGGTTTTCTAATGTTTTTTTTTTTTTTCATTTTAAAAGTTGTTGTTCAAACTCAGTTTTCCAGAGTTTAGTAAGTTTAAATTTGAAAAGGAAAATTAAAGAAATGGGAAGTGGAGATTGGAGATAAATGGACCAATGGCAGGGCGGATGGATACTCCTTACTATACAAAGACACAGGTGCTGGGTATATAAGAGAATGTCCTGCACAGTCATTGCAATAAATACAAGAACCAAAACAAGCTTGTGATCAAGAACGAGACTGGCATAGGAAGGTCAGCGAGCGGCCGAATCAGTTTGGGAATGCGTGAGCTAGATAAGGACACTCACAATGAGTGTTTTGCTTTTTAACTTTACTAAAAAAAAAATAAAAAAATAAAAAAAAAAATAAAAAGTGTTTTAATCAGTTCTGAGTCAGATGAGGATCTTAATAATGCAAAGTATGTCATGATTACAGCACTGTTGCCTGTCAGGCCTGTTCTGAGCCTAACAAAGTAAGTAAAATGTTCATGAAATTAGTGTATTTTTCTTCTATTTGAGCAGGTAAATAAGACTGTTTACCAGATTTCTGCATTTAAAGTAGGAACAATTCATCTCCATCAACTTATTTCAAGTGCAGGATATCTAATTATCTTTTTTAGGGGTAAAATTATTAATTCCACTGGCAAATAATCTTGTCTAGCTGCTTAAATCAAGGAAAATACACTCATTTCAAGAAAATATTACTTACTTTTAGTTCCCTTTTTGCAGTAAATGACCCGTTTTCAAGAGAAAAATGTTGTGGATAAAGATTTAAACTCCAAAACCAAAGTTGTAGAGACATTCTAACCTGGTCTGAGGAAGGCCAAAGTTCGTGCCCACCCCGACGCGAGGAAGGCTGTGAACCACCTTCTTTACTGTGGCAGCATCTGGGAAGTTGAACATGACGGCCGCTGCAGAGAAACACAGAAAATCAGCTTTTAATAAAGGAAGAACGTCTGCTTTGAAATGCACAATGGAATGAGATTGGTCAAAGTTTCCCTGAAATTGCGACGGAGAAGGTTCTGTCATACTTCTGTTTGCCATGAACACTTCCAGAGCCGTGTTCTGCAGCAGGTACCGTCTGGAAAAGACCGCACGGATCTCTGTGAAGAGCCATTTCCCGTGAAGACCTTCTGTGTAGGACAAAATCTGGGAAAACGGAAGAATAAAAAAGAAAAAAAAGAGGTTATTTTATTTATAAATAGAGAGCATTCAGTTACCCATTTAATTAAAATAAAAAAACAGTAGTTTTAAAAAGATGTAGAAATTAAAAATACAAAACGGTTTAAAGTAAAAAAAGGAAAGGAAGGCAGAGTCATTTCATTTTTCACACAGCGATGGCACGACGGCCTGTACAGCACGATTAATGTCTTTTATTGATCAGCCTCAATGAAAAAGACATCCTTTCAGCAGGAGAATGGGCTCCAGTCCGGTGTCCAGTCCACTAAAAGATCATCTATTCTGACCCAAGTGTGGCGTGACAAAGCCACAGGTTGTGCGGTAAACATCTGAATAATCTACTTTTGATCTGATTTTCTGCTTCGGAGCATTTCCACACCGGTAACGGACCCAGAGATCAGGCAGTATCATGTTCCTGAGCTTCATACGGAGATGCCTGGATGAATTGGGTTTAATCGGTCCCCCGTGGAGACCGTGCTGCTGTCAGAGGGACTTGTTCTGATGCCTGTCAGACCCGGAGCTCAGGCCCTACCCGTGTGATTCGTGCTCCGACTAATACGTCATTTAGGTTTGTTCCTACCCTACTTAGCACTGCTTTGTTAGCTGGGTATTTTAGTCGCCCCTCTGCTTTCACTTTTAAACGCGCCTCCTGACAAGGCTGCGTGCAGAGATAGGCTCAAAAGGTAAAAAGGGGACAACCGGGGTTGTCAGAGAAGGGGTATTATTCAGAAATATTCAAATATGAGTTGCCAAGCAGGGCCCAGAGTCGAGTTAAAGAGCTCATTAAACAGAGGGGACAGCGGAGGGGACCAGCTGAGACCCTTAACCGAGGACAGCATCTCTGCTGGCGTCTCTCAGAGGAGTAAGAGCTGCCTGCATTACAGACCGGCTTCAAAGTCTCTGGAGTTCAATTAAATGCGGATTAGTAGCTCGGAGAAGCTAGATGGTGCTGCTGCTGCCACCGGCGACCCGTCTTCAGACGCCTGGACCAGTAACGGGACGCCTGGCTCAGCTCTAAACCACGTTTATTAATCCTAGAAAAAGTGTTCTGTAATACTAACCGATGATAAAATAACTAAAGTTATAGGAATTCTGTGTTACATGGAAATGGATGGAAACAAAAAAGAAATTAAAAACAATATTTTGTCCACAAAAGCAAACAGTTTATATGTTAAACAACATTTATAGAGATTTTTGATAAACTTACAAGGCGAATAATCTTTTTATCATGGAAGTTTTTTTAGAGACATTTAGTTCACAATAAAACATGATTCTCATAAGAAGAACAAATATCCAGACACAAATTAGCATAAAACTAACATGAATGTGGTTTATATTAATTTAATAAAAAAAAAAAAAAAACTTAATATTGCTTTTCACAATAAAAGCAGATAATTTTCAAGCAATGTATATTTTCCAATAATGTGATGCATCAGTGACAATAAACACACATGGAACAGAGCAACCAACAAAGATTCTGCACCCCTGCAGTATTTCGTCTTTGATCGTTTTAAGCTTTCTCTGATTTGTTTTTCTGAAAATAAAATTTCAGTCTACAGCGAGTGAATGCAGGATAACCTTTCACCTCCACCAGGGAGTGGCTGACTTATTTCATCCCCAGAATTCACTAAGATCTCACATCGGATGTCAAGAAGACGCCCCGGCGCCGAACTGATGAAGCTGCCATCCCTGATTCCTCACACGGATACGACAGCAGCCGAGGCAGCCAGATGTCATATTTTTCTCCGGGACCATGAATCTAAGCGCATCGCTGTAAATAGCGCTCCATGTTCCTGGGATCGTTGTCCCTTTCCATTGCTGATGAAAAAGCGGGGTGGGTGACAACGAGCGTGACAAACTATCCGTCCTGTAATGCTTTCGCTGTTCCGACCACGTCTGGACAAATTACCATGGTGTGGAGGTTATTGTCCAAGCTGGAGTTATGGCTGCTCCGGCTTCCTCTGGGGTAAATTGTAATGGGGGAAATGACCCAGTTGGAGTCAAACAGATAGCAACGCTACGGAGCCAGAGAAGGGAGACCGAAATTACTTCGATTTGCTAAATGCCAGAATCATGAGACAGTTTATATTTAACTAGGTATAGTTCAAGATGATGATGTCACGGCTCTGTTTGCTTCTGATTGGGTAATTCCCAACACTTTTAGGTTAATTAGAGGCATCGCCTCAAAAGATGCTGGTTCTTTGTGTGACAATGTGGAAAAAAATCAGACGTTATCAAGATCTGGTTACGTTAACAAGTCTGGTTCTGTGTTAGGCCAAATTTCCAGATGCCTGAAAGTGCCACGTTCATCTGTTCAAACACCGCGGAAATGTCCAGGAAGGAGACGGGTTCTGTGTATCAGAGTTTAGCTGCGAGAGCAACACACTTTGTGAAGACGCTGTCTGAAACTAGTAAGGTGTCACTGAAACAAGCCCAGAACTGACATGGCCTGAAAGGCCACTCGGAGAGGAAGAAGCCGATACTCTAAGAGCAACATTTTAAAAAAAATACAGTTTGTAAGCACACACTGATGGCTTAATGAAACTAAAGTTCATGTCTTTAGCCATAAAAACATCTGTCTGGAGGTAAGGCTGGAAGCTTACAAGCCTAAGAATACTATAAAGCACGGGGGTGGCAGCATCATGATGAAGCAATGTCCTGCTGTGCTTCACTGAATAGACAGCATGTATACTCCACAGTATGTAGAAATACTGATAAAACATTTAAGGACAGGAGTCACAAATGGGTCTTACAAATGGAGAAAACCCCTAAAGCATCCAGTCAAATTTGGTTAACTGGCTTAAAGTCAAGGAGTTAAGGAACAACTAACCCTCTAATCAGCTTTTCTTGCTAATAAGCTGTATACATGAATGTCTTATAGTGTCGTCTAAATGTTCTGGTCATTATTTTGACAAAATAATGACCAGAACATGGTGCAATGTGCCGTCCTCCTCATGTTTAACGAGTGTACTGCATTTGAATTTTGAATCAGTATCGCTATTGGCTCAAAACATATTGTGACAACCCAGAAAAACTGACGACAGTAGCTCTGCAGCTGAGGGGTAGAAAGGCGGCTCCGTTTCGTACGCCTCTGTCGCGAGTTGGATTTGGAATAGTGAGCTTTGTGATCTATCGGGTTTCTGGTTGACGAGTTATGAGCTTAGCATTTATTTACCTTATTCTAGCGCCCCAGATAACCCCCAGCCTTTACTTCCCGCATGTTCCCTACTCCGCCGGGTCAAATCAGATGTGACCGTAGTAAGGGTGTGGTACAGGGAGTTAGAAGCAGTTTCCTGCCAGTGCATTTCAACGTAATGGACCGTCATGCTAAAAGTCATAAAAGTTACCCTGAAATTAGACCCTTACGTACATTTTTAATGAGCGTAACGGTCAATGCGACACGGACGTTTGAGAGCAACAGAATAGCCAGTAAAGCTCTTGAACGTACATCAGCACAGCTATAAACCTACTGAACAACATTAAAGCTAGCGCTAGCTGTTGTTAGCCTGACGAACAGGCCCCTTCGAGCTGCATTATGCCAAGCTCCGCTGCAGGAACGGATCCAGAGAATCAGCAAAACGACACCAGCACAAATCCTGGTGAGGACCCTGAAAAAATCTTTAATACGGTCACAAAGCCCTGATCTCAGGGACTCAGAAAATTTGGAAGGAAACCCAGAACATTTGACCCAAATTGGACCGTTTAAGCAGGCACTGCTACCACATACCTAAGAAATGCATTTTAAATTTTTAACTTTGAACAAACCATGAAAAACATTATTCTGACATGTAATGAACAGAAATAAATAGAAACGTTTTCACTACATATTAAAAAAAAAGACACCAAACGTAGAATCAAATTCCACAGCAGCTTCTACACGGGTCGGGTTTGAACCAAGAATGTATTGATGTTTCATCTCAAGTGGAACAGTATCCATGGATTCGGGTCTGGCACATCCCAAGATCAATTTAAAGCGTCATGCACGAGAACACAGCCAAACAGAAAACAAAGGAACGAGGCTGGATGGCGAGGCTCGCTCTCCCTCCTCCTCTTAACCTGTTTGTGTGGCGGCCCGCTGCTCATTTCTGAAGCACCGTCGTTTGTCTCTGTCAGACGGCCAAAAGACCGCAGAATGAAGAGGGACACATGAAGAGGGGTCGGGTGACTGTGGCTGCGATGTGGAACCGCACACATGCACACAAAATGGCAAAAAGTGTCACCGCTGGATCTCGGCGACTCTGCCTCTCCCCTTCCTTTTCAAACCAACTCCTCGTTCCTGAGCAGTGCTCCTTTGGAAACAGCTACAGCCACTTGGAGGAATACTGTACCAAAAAAAAATTACATTTATTCAGAACTGAATAGGATTGAAGAGTGAGGAGACTAACGGTGCGACTATCAGGAAACACGGTTCAAGATAAATGAGCCTCTCATCTGCCTCCGCTGCTGTGAAGGCTGAGAGTGCGCATGGTTTTAGGCTGATAAGAACATTCGGTTAGAGAGAAGAGAAGCCGGTGCCAGATACCAATGATGCTTATTTGTCATAAACTACAAAAAAAAAAAAAGAAAGGAAATCCTTAAAATTCCTCATAAACAGAGTTTGATGAATGGCATATGCATATTTGCACGCTGTGTTTAATGTGCTGTGCATCCTCGGAAGAAAAAAGAGGTGATTGAAGTTCAATTTGTTGCCTGTTATTAAGTATTTCCGCATGGCTGCCTCAGTTAAAGGATAATGGATGAGGGATTTATTATTACCTTTTGGTCAAATGAAGTGGTGTGGGAGATAAGGTGATGAAATTAATGAGCGGGAGGAAGAGAGGTGATCCATCAACATCAGAACAGACGCGGGACAAGCAAAATGAGAAGAACTTGATAGAATTCATTAAAAAAAAAAAAGAAACGTAGGCCTATCAGGGTATAGATGATGAACTCGCTTATAAACACGACCAAAATGTAATAGTCAAACAGCGAGAGTAGACTTTATGCACCTTTCATTCCTAAAGGTGCGTTCCTATCACAGTAAAGTTCACACTCTGTTGGTTTAGTGCACTCAGAATAATGTAAAACAATTTATTTCAGATCTGATGATTATGGCTTACAGCTAGTTTTCAATGATTTTTAATGCAGACATCTTATCTTCAATTCAATCACAGATGAAGACTGCCGATATTGACAGTTGTACAACACCTCTACAATGGGGGGGGGGGGGGGGGGGGGTTACCCAGAAAAGATCGTTCCTAAGGAAGTCTGGCTCTTCACAGAGGGCTGGATCCAAGCAAATCATTGGAAAGTTGAGTGAAAGGAAAAAGTTATGGTGGAAGCAAAGCTATTGAAGAGATTGAAAAGGTGTGGAGACTGCAGCTAAAGTTGGTGCTTTGAGAGCCAACACACACAGATGCATCTGATAACTTTCTGTTAAAAAACTCCTTAACCAAAGACATCAGAAGCCTTATACCAAAGCTAAGGAGAAAAATGGACAAGACTGTGGCTCAGTGCTCCAAATACTACCTTTTAGATGAAATCCTGCTGCATTAATGCAGTAATTAATGTAAAACTAGCCTCATACAAGTATTCAGTGCATACTGGCATACTTTATAGAAGACCAGCAAACCTGCATTTAAAATAATCTTTTTTTGGTCTTATGCACAATTGTAATTGAGAAGCTGAGTTATTCCCCCATCAGCAGTAACCTTTTCATAAGCTGTAATCATCCAAGCGTACAGAACCAAAAGCTTAAACCGTATCACAGGAGTGAACCTATATTTTATTAGTGACTGTGGTACAGTTATTGAATTGAATTACTTAAATTAATGAACAATGCTGTTTTTTTTTTTTATTTACTGAAATACACCTGTACGCAGAAGGGAATATAACACAATCGGGCTGCAGTTTGTATTCAAATATGCGTAAACTAATGAAGGCTGCAGTTTACATCTGATATTTGAACATGACTGCCCCTCTCTGAGTGATCGTTTCTCACTTGACTGACCACAGAGTGAAGCATCTGCAATAACAACACCTTTACTACAGATTTAATGGCCTTTCTGCTCTTCAATCTATAAACTGTGACTCCTGTAAGTCTCGTCTGGGCTCATCTTCCTCACCCCTCCTCCCTCCCTCCAACCCCCCCCCCCCCCCCCCCCCACCGCTCTACACTGGTAAACGGGGCCCTGTCACCCCCCATCAGTAAACGAGTTCATCGGACTAATGAGCAAGCAAAAGGACCCCGGCGCACTAACAAGGGTCTGTTGGCTGCCGCTGCCTCTGGACCAATCAGGACCCTCATCACCATTGACACAAAGTCTCCTCAAGCCCTCTGGAGCCAATTAAGACGGATTTTGCTTTTGAGATTGAGTGATAGCAAAAAAAACACAAGGAGAAGAGAGCAGGATGAACAAAGAGGTAGAAGGATTCGATAACACGTTTCATTTTAAAGACTTGAGGAGCCGCATGTTTCAATCAAAGATCATTACAGGTACAAAGAGTAAGGCTGTTTGAACGCTACAACACTAAAAAGCAGGAAACATATGACTCTAAGTAGGGAAGCCACAGAACTTCTCCTTTCCAGTTCTGGAATCATTGTTAAGCCTTTGTGTGGTAACACGAGTCCTTTGTTTTTAAAAAAAAAAAGGAAAAAAGAAGAACTGTACTGAGCCATTTATGCCATTAAAGGTAGAAACCCCTAACTAGATCTCGCTGAAAACATTCAGATGTCTCTGGACAATAGGTGATTTTTCATTCACAATATGCGAGTTGGCTCAATCAATCAATATCCCTGCCAGATTTAAGGTTAAAATCTGATGGCAAGGTGGCCTTTTAACCTAAAAAGCTTGGCACTCACCACCGTGGATAAATCATTAAAATACCACGGGTTTTGCCATTTATTTATGCATCAGTTCTCATCAGCGCTACGTGCTAAGCTAACAGTACAATATGGATTTTTTTTAGAGCAACATAGAAAAGCTAGTACCACTCTTGAATGTTGATCAGAAAAGTTGTGAACCTCCTGTAGCTACAACATAAGCTAATGCTAGCTGTTATTAGCTTGATGAACAGTGACTGGCTTCTGCCCGGTCTCCCCCTTCGAGCTGCACTATCCAACGCTCCGCTGCGTGAAAACTATATGAAGTAGTGAAACAACATAGCAGCATGTTAAGTGCTGGCGTGTTGTTTCGAGAGTTTTACAGCTGCCGTCGCGTTTTGAGCACCATCTATCCCAAGAGTCAACACTTCCTCTGTCGTACTTTCCACTCTGTAGACTCAATCATGGCTACTCATGGTTCATGCAAATAAGTCTAGACACCATTTGGTATCAATAAAATGAGCTGCGATACCCATAATAGTTATTATAATCTGATGATCACATGAAAGTGTGACATATGGCACTTTTTTTTAACGTATCAATTCTGGACATTACGCCTTGCAGGTAAATAAGCAGAATGTTTTTTCCATCGCTAGCTTGACTGAGCAAAAAGAGGTATATAAGGCACTGCAGAAGGGCCACTTTTTAAAATCCTTGTATTAATATATGTTATTGTGTCAAAGTTAAAAAATAATACCGTAATAACGCAAATAGCTAATGCGATCATTTTAACAGTCCAATCACTTTGGGCTTAACTGTATTTCTTTCAAATGTGTCAGAAAAAAAAACAAAAAACAGGCTGGTATTAGTCAATTTAATAATTTTGACTATTTCATGAAGAGGTCTCAACTATAAATGTAGCTTTATTCAAACATCCTAATATTGAGCAAAAAGCAGCTGGTTTAGACCTTTAAAAAGGCGACATTGGCTTGTTTTGCTTTGCAAAACTTTATCTGAACATAGCTGACAACCAAACTGAGTTAGTTGTGAAAAAAGGCATTAAAGAAAGAAAGCAAAAGCTCAATCAAACCACATGGAGTTTTTTTATTATTATTAACATAATCCTACTATTTAAAAGTTTAAACACCTTTCTCACCAAATTTTTGCAGGCCTAATTGAAAATTCACCTTTGCCAAAAATCAAACAAAGGTTTGTTCATGAAGATTGAAGTCATGATCTGGTTAGAACTGTGAACATATGCTGACTGTATTTTCACAGAATTTTATGACGTTAATAATCTAACTTTTGACAAATGCTCAGAGAAGGGAATAAATTAATAAGTAGTTTTTACAAGGATTTTGTTGTCCTTTACAATTACGTTTGGCAAATATCTGAAACTTATATTTCAGTTTTAATATTGCTGCAAAGCTATCGCAAAACCATAGTAATAGCTTTAAAAAAACAAATATTCAAACTATATTCTGTTTTCTCAAATCTTAATATGTTCTCACAAAGTGGGGGTCGGGACCCCCAGGGGGTCACAAGATGATCCAAATTATGATGCAACTGTTCTGACCTTATAATGTCGGATATAGACTTGTTTTAATAACAAATATATTAAAATGTATGCCTTTAGTCATGGAATAAGATTTGTTCTAAAAAATGTACGACTTTGACAGAAAACATCCAAGTTTTTTCTGGCAAATAAGTTAAATTAATCTCAAAATTCCTGTTTTTTTTGTGGAAATTTACTCCTACATGGCCAATCATTTATTTTCTTTAATCTACAATGGTCATAATACAAATTCTCTTCTTTTTGGAATTTGCAAGAATAAAGTCATAATATTAGGCGTACAAGAATAAAGAACATCACGAGAATAAAGTTGCTATTGTTTCAAAGTCCTGAGAATAATGATTTGATGCTTATTTGTTAACAGATTTAGTATTTCCTTATGTGTGAAAAACACCAAAGTATAACTTTTCAAGAAACATTTACCCTTTAAACACATCATGTTTTAATGACTGTGCTTATAAAATAAGTTATTTATTCTCACAATTTTATGACTTTAGTCTCGTAATTTCCAGAAAGAAAAATAAACCTGCCAACCCGTCAAAAGGGGGCTGTTATTTTGGGTATCGCAGGTTAACAAGTTTTGCTCTATAGGTGAGATTTCCATATTGGCCAAAATATGGTAGTAATGTTCTCTGTAACTAAAACCAGATATTCCTTTCTGACAATCCAACACTAATCACAAGAATAGATTGATTCTTGACATTTATGTAAAACTACAAACTACTATTTGGGAACAGTTGGAATTACATTGTGTAAAGTATTTTTTTGAGCAGTATAAAAAGCATTTCATTTTAAATTACTGGTAAGCTTAATCTGCTGTATTAAATCTACATTCACAGCCTGAGCTGTAATTTTCCAACATTTCCCGTGTCCAAGATGAGGCAAATTATTCAGTTTTCTATTCTAGCAAACTCAGTATGTCCTCAACTCAGACAGGTACATCTAAATATCAGGGGTGGTTTATATCGTCCTCTAACAGCTTATATACCTGAAAGACAACACAACCCAAAAGGCTGAATATTGGACACACAGTCGACATGTTTGCAAAGCAAGCAGCTCAGTCAATTTGCGTCGACGGGTGATTGATGGTCCCAGTTGTTCTGCCATCATGTAACGAATTCAACATGTAATCACTGCACACGTATAAAGCTCTATTTGCCTTGAGGGAAGTAAAACAAACTACAAGGTCAAACTACAAATAAGTAAATAAACCTGACTAAGAAGCTGCGCCGGAGTGTGAGTGAAGTGAAGCAAAAATAAACAAACTCAGCTTGTGGCAAGTGCAGAGTTATGAAGCCCAAAGGCTTCGAGTAGTGAGCCTGAAACGTCACCCAGCGAGGGTTTGCACTCCCTGAAAGAAAGTCGCCTTTGAAAAGGTCTTTGGGGCCACTTAGTCTGAATTTAGCCTAATAAGGATTAAAGCCCCTTTCTGGCTCTTTTCACTGTTTGCTAACAGGTTAGCCTTTTTTCTTTGCCCATTTGTGGCAGCTTATCCCTTTTTGAAGTGGGGACAAAAAAAAAGTTCTTGTGTGGATTTAGGGAAACGCTGCAGTGATTTTGGGGGTTAATTGGTAAGAAGTAGAGTTCAGGGCTCCGATTTATTAAACGTTCAGTTGTGGGGCTAAAACTAAGCTGAACTATTACAGAGACAGAACTTATGAAAATGGCAAAAACAACCAAAAACACCAAAGGTTTCAGTGCATGATTTAAAAAAAATAAATAACTTTAATTTTAAACCTCTGATATGATGCATTTTGATAAATTATGATAATGGAAGGACAAAGAAGGCAAAACTAGAGCAGGACTCAGTTTTCTATTAAGATTTAATGCTTAAATCAGTTTATCTGAAATTGCATAGTTAAAAGAAAAAAGTGAAGGATAGAGGAAATTCTCATTTCTGTTTTTTTATTTTTGGGCATTTGTGTGATAGTGACAAGTTCAATTATCCATAGTGAACTTATAATTTTGGGGGTAAAAAAAGGTTTTTGTGTTGTGATTAGACTACAAACAGGGTGTGCATCTTGGAACTCGTGTCTCTCAGGTTTTTATGGCATCGCTGGGCATATGTAAAGGTGGTGCACAAAACCTTTTAAATACATTCTGTTATTTACCAGAAACATCAAACACTAGCACGTCAAAGAAAGGCCATGGTTTTCACTCATTTTCAGAGAATCAAAGAGACAGCCGAAAGTTTCCACTGTGGCATTGATGCTGGCCAAGACCCACAGCCATTGGTGCGCTGCGCTCCCATAAGCTACCATAGCAAACATCCAACACGTTAAGATCGCTGACCGGTCCCTATCACATTCTCCCCGCTTTCCCTCACGCCTGCATTTTGCCATTTAGTGATGGAAAGGCTTTGCTGGGGTTGGTGTGGGGCTTTGCTGAAGTAAATTCTTCTCTAATCCCACTATTGTCACCAGCTTAAGTGGGTGTGGGGTGAAGAGTACACCCTTCTTGAAGAACTCGAGGCCGGGTGTCTAAAGCGAAAGAAGAGGGGGGAAAAAAAATAGGACTGCGCAAGAGAGATGATACAGACACCTCTAAAACTTAAAGAGACTCAAATCAAGTTATATATTTGCTGCAAAAACTAATTTTAGGCGATGTTCCATCAAACAAATACACATAATAGACCAGAACTCCATTAACATTTAGAACAACAGTATAAACCTGTTTATCATTCTAACAGAACGTCCCTTAATACTAAAATAGGTTTTGGAATACTTTTGTCACCCAGTTAAAATACAACCTAAACCCTTTTTTTTAGAACTTACATAATTAGTAAGAAAAGTGTGTGATATTGGTAATATACAAGACAGCAGATATTCAGAAAACAAACTTCTGAAATATAAAACAATCAACAAAACCAATGAAGTTGATAAAGGTCAACCAAATGTTGCAGATAAGATAAGCACAGGTGGATTTGCCATACATTAATATGTAAAACAAACAGGAACAAGCTTGCAACGTGAGTCCCATTAGGTTCAGTGTAAGTGCAACAAAAGCCTTGATGCCAGGCGCTGGGACACAGGCAATGCCAAGAGAAACATCGCTTAGAGAAAAACACGTTCAGTCGAAGTTGTAGGAGTATGTTCGTCTGCTGTAGAAATGGCGCTACCAATCTAAATTACATGTTGCCATGGTTACCTGTTACTCAGCCCATAAGGCGTTGCGTTATTAAATTATGATGCAATAAAGCAAGTGGATAAAAATGGTGATTGTGTGCAAACGCACACAATGCAAGTGGCCACACCATGTAAAATTATATGTTAGCCAGTTTGAGACAAAGCCAGGGGTTGTTGATCGACATATTATATATATATATATATATATATATATATATATATATATATATATATATATATATATATATATATATATATATATATATATATATATATATATATATATATCTTTTCTCCTTTTAAACAGTGGAGGGGAAAGCCATAACCATGATAGAAAAAAAAAATATATATTGTTGATTTCAGGTTAGCCTGAAGAAGGACCAGGAAAACTGTCCCTCGGCTGAAATAGCATGGGGGTATGGGGTTGGGGATTGTGCATCTGAATAAAGGATACTGTCAAACTGGGGGAGCAACACTGTGAGCATCTCCTTCGGTCACCACGCCTGCTCAAATCTGAGAATTTGAAAAGATGATCTGTTACCTTGGCAGAGGTCGCCGGAGTGGTTAAAAAGCTCCCGGTCCGGGATGTAGAATCCAGGACCGGAAGAGATTCGACCCAAAACCAGCACTATGATCTGCAGGATGGCAGACTGGAGCTGGAGTTCCTAGTTCTACAAGAGGGGACTGCAGAGTTTGTTCCAGCTATCGTATGGACGTTCTCAGCCCACTATTCACTCTAGTGTGTTGTTAAGGAGGTTCCACCAGAATACTGTAGCTCAGATTTAGGCGGAGCAGCATGGCTTCCACCCTGGTTAGAACAATAGATCAGACCTTTACCCTCGCAGAGATGCTGACAGATTCATGAAACTTTTGGCCAACACCAGTCTCCTCTGAGGCATTTTGTGTGCAGGGGGTTCTGCAAGAGATACCGGGGATACTTTGAAGGGCCTATCCGGTTTTTGTATGACCAAAGCAATAGCTGTGCCACAATTCTTGGGTTTAAACCAAGCTTGCGGTCACAGTGCATGTTGGACTTTTTCAGAACATCCTGAATTGCTCCTTCTGGGTGATCTTTTGCCTTCAAGGGGAGAAGCGCAGTGAAGGACGGTATGATTGTCGCCTCCTGCATCGAAATGTGAGTGCTGCTTTGGATTGAGCCTAAAAGCGAAGATCTCTCAATTTACCTTCTGCACTGAGAACTTCTCCTATGCTCATAATATATGGAACATTATCAAAAGAGGGTGATTTAGGTTAGGGCATCAGATCAAAAAGCTTCCTTGGCGCCTCAGAGGTCTTCAACCCACATCCTGTATATCCCTAGTAGACTGGTTCCTTTAGCTTTTAAATTATATATAACATATTTAAAATAACTGATATTTTAAAACTGTAATTGGTGGATTATCTATAGCTAAAGTTTGGCCTTTTTAGAGTAGTGAGAAAATAAGTAAAAAAAAAAGGGTCAGCTTAACCAAAACCTGGGAACTGATCCATCCCAGTAACCATACATTTGTTTTTATTAGATAAAGGGAATGCACTTATTGCCGCTCTTGTGGAACAAATTTCAAACACCCCATTAAGCAAATGAAAGAAATAAAACCTGCAGTGCAAATGAAAGAATTTCTTTATGTTTTATTTATTGGGATGTTAAGTTAGCAGGCTAGATGGGCATTTTAAAAAGGTGATTTATCACTAAATACTGTTTGCGTTAGAATTGCAGAGCATTTACATGGCTTAGGCTTTAGAAGTGGAGGAGAAATTTCTGTTCTGCCGCTGGGTTATAGAAATAAGTCTTGGATGAGTAATCTCAGGAGTGTCCCTGTGGCTGTGCCATTTAAACCAGACTGAATGGGTCATTAACCTTAATGGCAGTGCAGTCATAAGAATTCACCACAGTAACTGTTCTGTTCTCTAGCACTGAGAATATCTATACCTAGTTTACATCAATGGCCATCTTTACTGGGGGAAAAAAAAGCTGTTTATTGAAATAATTTTTTTTTAAACACTTAAGTAGTATCGAGAATACTGTGTTTTACTTTAACCCCTTTATCATCACCTTCCATCACATATATTTGTAGCCTCATCTAAAATGCAGCAGAGAACTCCCTGACAAAATAAAACCGCATTTACAATTCCAATTCTCAACACGCGGGGCTGGACATCGATCTTTCAAGCGGAGCCGTGTGTCTCCTGACCTCAGCTGAATAACGGAGGCTGGTGAGAACAGCAGGTACACAGGTGCTGATTGTAATATCAGTGGCCTACCAGGCAGACTGGCATCTATAAACAGGCTTATCCATCAGGCCGCTGCGTTGCCTTTGACACTTGTGTCAGAGGCAGACGAAGGGGATAAATGATGGAGAGGGGAGGGATCAATCAAAGGAAGGAAGGAGGGGAGGCACCTGCCCCCCACACTGGCCCAGTCAAGCCCAAAGACAGAGTATGATGGAGGGGTAAGGCTCAGGTGCAGGTGGGGGGTACTCTTTGTCTTGAGATGCTTGGTTAAGTGAGAGGCAGGTATTGGTGATGGTGGTTTGTGGTGGTTTTGAGGTCCACAGTCAGGTCAAAGACAAAAAGCAAGGCAGAGGCTTATCTGGTTTTTGAAAAGAGATGGTGGCACGACCAGACGTTGGTCATCATTAGATGGTGAGATGAGTCTGAGTGCAAAGGTTTCCTGTGTGATTACAAGCATGGTGGTCCCCTGGTTATCATACAGTGGTAAGTTTCCTGTACTGCTGCTTTTTATTAGCTATGAAACTGAGTTAACTGTGAAAAATAATAACAACTTAGCAGCAAATTTATTTATGCTTAATTTAGTGCATTAAAGAGAGGGGAAAGTTACCATGCAAAGACAAAACTTTAAAGCAATGCATAAAGGTTTCAATAAAACCAAAGGGTGAAAATTCGTTTGGTCTGCATTGAATTATACAACAATTACAGACAACAAAGAGAATAAATATTCATCTCTCTTATACACTTGGTCTCTCTTTCATTATTTTGTTCCAGGTAATCAAGGAATGAACCAATTTCTCTCTTGACAGGCTCTGAATGTTGTCCACCAGGCAGAGGTCTTAAGTAACTAAGTAAAAATACTTTGTCACCTTACTAAAACAGAAATTATGGTTATTTATACTTTAGTGGAGTAATGTTTTTAACCTACTTTTAACTTCTTACATTTTCAAGCAACCATCTATACTTTCTACTCCTTCAATTTTGAAAATAGTCTCATTGTTTGTTTCTATTTTTTTCAGCTTGTTTTAGTCTTGTCAATAAAAACAAAAATAGATATAAATAGCGCCACCCCGAGTGACTTTGATTATAGTTGGAAACAGTACAGCGCCCATGTGCTTGCCAAACGCCCCAACAAAAACTTATAATCAAACAAAACTTAGTAGAAGAGGAACATTGCATTTTTAGGATAATTTGTTAGTTTCCTTTTTTAAATTTTTTGATTAACCGCTGAGATTAATCATTCTTTTTAACAACACGGTCTACTATATACAAACAATCATATAAGGGCAATTGTTATAAAAGGGTAATGCACTCATCTTCATGTCCAGTATTGGTATCTTACATCTGTTGCCCTCATCAGTTCCTGTAGCTACGCTTGGATGTTAATTTACATTCCTATAAAAGTAACAGGTTATTGATAATATGTCTCTGAAGTTTGGGTTTTTGCACCAATACTTACAGGCAACCAGACATCAGGTTTTCTGCTCCATGAAACCCATGTTGATGCTCAGCATCGTGCCTATATGGTCTACTTTAATACTTTAAGTAGTTTTTATACTTGAGTAAAAGGTTTGAGTTGACACTTCTACTTCTACAGAAGTATTTTAAACCCTAACATCTATACTTCTAGCTTAGTAATAGATGTGAATACTTTTGCCAGCTTTGCTCCCTGGTCAGATGTTTCACAGAAAAGCATTAACGGATCACACAACCCTTGTGGAAGTTGATACTGCAAGAAGACGACTAAGGGTGGCTATATAGACTAGGGATGTAACAATCCAGGTATTTATACTGAAAACATCTGGTACAACCCAGTTTGGGTCTGGTACACACGTGTTCTGAACCAATACAGGTTGTCCTATGCCTTAACACATGTAGATGTTTATGTGCAGGACTAAGTGTGCAATGCCAAACTTTAACATGACACCAAAAGAAAAAAGAAAAACAGAGGACCCCCAGCTATCAATAAACTCTCATTTGGGATCATTAAGGTTTGTCATGCGGCTACAATGGAGAAAAGAAAATTAACTAAACTGAAACTTGTACCACATATGGATTTTCTTTACTGCAATAATCTATGTGGCTCACTCTGCACCTCTTCGATTACTCACCATGAACAATGTCCAGCTGAATGTTAACATCACGTACTTGGTACCAGATAAAAATCAGCTGGTGTCCAAATTGCTGCCGGTAGCCTCTAATCAGCCCAAATGGGAGGGCCTTTCCTAATGTTTCACAATGAACAACCACATCCACCTCCTAGTTCACTTTGGAGGTCAGCCAAACTGAAGCCCTACGAGAAAAACGGTGCAAGTTGCGAGTTCGTGTTGTGTTTTGATGGAAAAACTTCCTATAGTTTAGGAAGAATAGTTTAATAGCCAGTTATTGAAAAACTTTATTGAATGTATTTTTGTGTGAAAATAAGCAAATAAAATTTTAAGTAGTGTAGTATTTACCTATAAACTGACAATACAGCATCACTGTTTTAATATTTAACTATTGTGTTCTATGAAACAAGAACAATCTGTTATATTTTACTGTGAATACATTTTATCTACTATTAAGTCTGAAATATTGCTAATAATGTTATCAATTCAGTTCAATTCAAAAACACTTAATCCATAAGGGAAATTAAATGTTGTAACTCATATTATGCAGGTCTCTAAATAGTCTTGCTGATGGCTGTGGGTAGGAAGCATATTCTGTAGCGGATCTGAAAAAGATTTTGACCAAAGACACCGACAGTCTCACAAAGAGGATGGTCAGGGTTGCCCATGATGTTCTTCATTTGATGAAGAATCCCTCGTCACACAATCATCTCCAGAGGTTCTAGAGGAGTCCCCAGAACTGAGCCATGCTACTACCCGAACGGAAGATGGCAGAGGAGACCACACTCTCCGCAAGATATGCAGAATACTGCTGCAAATGTTGAAGAAACTAAGCTTTCTCTAGAAGTACAGTCTACTCTGTCCCTATTTGTCCACAGTCCAATCTGTTGTCCATGTGAACAACACGGTATATATACTCCTCCCCCCACCTGGACTTTTTCTCCCATGATGGAAATAGTATTTGACACCTGTAATCTACAATTAACGCCTTTGTTTTATTCAAATTCAAGATGAGACGATTGTTTTCACACCATGCCAGAAACCGGTCCACCAGCTCTCTGTGCTCAGCACCGTGTCCATCCCTGATGCATCCCATGACTACAGAGTCATCTGCGTATAGCAGAACTTTGTGTTTACTGGAAGCCTGGGGTACTCACCTTATTTATGATGTCAGGGTGGGCTGTGCCATTTTGTATCACAACTTCGGGTTAGCAAGTTTTGCTGTTTTGCTAATAGTTGTAGTCTTGGTTGCTGCTCTCTTGTGGTGAAGTAAAATGACAACTTTAAAAAAAAAATAACTGGCTGGCTGGCTTATGTAGGATTTAGAACGAGGCATGACATGACCATTTTCACAGTAGTGTGCGGAAACAAATTGGGCTTGCCCTAATCTTTGCTACTAAGCATAACATAGCCAGGGACTTGAGATTACACTGCTGCTTATTGGGAGAAATGTGACCTAATTGACATAATAATTGAAGTAGAAAACATGTCAAGTCACGTTTTATTCAAATAAGTATACCATGCACAGTATTGCAGTGGCGTGACTGCATGACCGTCCCAGCCTGGCGACACAGGAGCATCCCATATCCTCCAGTGAACGCCGGCTGTCACCGACATGGGGTGACCAGATGTCCCGATTTGTGTGGGACTGTGCTGCATTTTTCACTCCTGTCCTGGTGTCCCACAAACAAACAATGCACCGCATTTGACTGGGGCAGATTCGTAAAAGTGAACGAAAAAAATATTCCAGTTGCGCTGTTCTGAAAACAAGAAGGCAGAGCAGCAGTGACCGTTAATGAGAGCTGCGTCGGCTGTCAATAAAAATATACAGCAGCGTCCCACCTCGTGAGCGGCTGTGCGCAAGGAGGCTCGTTTTTCTGGTGGGAGGCGGGGAACATCCTGGACAAACACTTAAAGTGTAAAGTTGCCATATTACAGTAAAGTCTAACAGTTTTGTTAAACTGCTCGCTGCTTATACATTTCTTCCTTTGCTGTTCTGTTAACATGAACTGCAGCAGGAATTAAATCAGCCCACAAGCTGTGAAATAAGCTGAAACAGCTCCGCAGAAGGTGGGGTTTAGCTGAGCTCTGAACGGACAGTGTTGTGAACGGATCCTCCTCAGCCCACTAATTATTGGCTTTATTTTCTGTGTGAGGAATACAATGCATGCAAAGTCAAGTAAATGTCTCACGGTCAATGTGTGAGAGTTGAGAGCCCTGCCCTTGGATGAGGCAGACACGTTCCCTAAGAGCTTTTTGACATCAATTTCTTCCCGTGTCGTTTTTTTTCCATTTTCTGATACCAACACCAGCAGATTGACGGCTTAGACAAAACCTAAGTGCCACTGTTGAAAAAGTAGACGGGGCTGAATAAGGTGAATACAGGTAGAAAAGAAATGGTGAGAGTACTATCCCCTGTGGTGCTCCAGCAATCTGCACATGGGTGTATGAATGTGTGCGGGTTAGTGAGTGCGACCGGGTGACTGTGACTATGGTGTAAAGCGCTTTGAATCCTAAATATGACTGGAAAAGGGCTATAAGTTCAGTCCATTTGCAATTTACTATGCAGAAAATACTATAGGTTGAACTAATATTTTGCTACGAA
This sequence comes from Fundulus heteroclitus, assembly GCF_011125445.2. NCBI lineage: Eukaryota > Metazoa > Chordata > Actinopteri > Cyprinodontiformes > Fundulidae > Fundulus > Fundulus heteroclitus. The sequence goes on from NC_046365.1 coordinate 36,686,920, forward strand.
TAATTAATATAAGCAATGGATATGATTATTAATATTAAATATACTTGTATGTGTATAATGTAATTTATGAGTGCATCACTGAAATAGAAAGCAAAATAAATCAAGTTCTTAAAACTATAGACTTTTTTTTAAAAAAGGAAGCTTTTGTCAAAAAAACGGAAAGCTGTATTTTCCTACGTACTAAGTACTATACTGCTGCACATAAAATGTATTTATTAAAAAAAAATAATAACAGACAAGATATTTTCAGTAACACTTAAAAAATTTAACTGTGGAAGTTTTTCAATTAAAAAGCATCAAATGTTGACTGGCGGGACTCAACGTACAACTCAAAGTTTTATCACATGATAAAATCAGTTTTATTTCTGAAATTGAAAAAAAAATATTTTTACTTCGGAGCAAAGTAAAAAAAAAAAAACAAAAAAAAAAAACGTAGTTTATTTTCTTTAAATGAAGCATAACAAAAACGTACCAAACTGTGACTGTAAAACCCGAATATGTAACAGGCTTAGAATTTTGTTTAACGTTATTCCACTAATATAGACTGTTGGTGAGGTGCTTCAACACAGTCAGAAAAAAACAAAAATAGGAAAATGTGTAAGAGGTTATTTTTAAAGCAGTCTATTCGTATGTACAGAAGCCCTCCCGGCATTTTGATGGTTACTGTAAGAGAAAGCGAGGTTTTGGAGGACAGGAAGGCTTGATGTAATTCACTAAAGTTGCAGAATCTTTATCCTGTCCGTTTTCCGTCTGCTGTCTGTTGTGGAACATGCTGGTTTCAGAAATGTTGGGAGCCGTAAATATCACAGGTAAGACGAGACTATAATTCTCGAGGGAATACACACATAAATAGCGGATCTATTAATGCCAGGAACGCTAATCAATAACATATGATGGATATGCAGACAGTTTAAAATGCAATCTGTCAGAAAATTTTAAATCTTGTTTTACAGCAATTGCAACAGTTTCTACAAAACGCCATTGGAAGATAAAAAAAAAAACCACACATCTGAAATTGGCTATAAATCTTTAATTGACCGATCTCTACGTCTAATCAAATGAGCCAAACAATTTTCTGAGCAACACCCAATATTCGACTCTCAAATTAGCAAACTATATTGTTATAGTCTATATATCAAGTGCTTGTCCATTTAGATAAAGACACAAATCAGATGATCAGAGAATTTAGAAAATGAGCATTATGTAAAGCTATCATCCGCTACCAGGGAAGGATAGTTTATTTCAAGAAAACTTTACAGCTGAATATGATCTCATCTTCCAAATCTCCTCACAAAGTTTTGAGTAAGCGGAGAACTAGAAAACCCCCGGCTCTCCGAGGCTCGCCGCCTACGGTATCGCTCACTGGTAAGGAAGCGTTTCATGTCTTCCAGGTGCTGTAATTACTGTAACTGGATATCAGAGGGAGGAAAACGAGGGCACGGAAACAGAAAGGAGGTCATCCCAAACCATCACTCAACTAGTTGTAGCTGTACGCTGGCTGAGCGATTTATTGACCATCTTGGGAAGAGCTCCGTCAGCGTCGACCGATAGCCTGAGAACGGAATAAAGGGGAGACAGACGGAGGGACGCGAGGAGCCCAATATGGATGAGTGAGAGTCTGGGGATCCGTTTCCCTTGGCTCATTGATAATGACATACCTGCTCGGGCCGTCCGTTAGTCCTATAGCACACACTACTTATGCTCTAACTGGAAAATCAATAGGCTCCTCTCTCAGAGACCTCTGCCTGCCATGGCTCTTTGTGATTGGCAGGTCCAGCCGAAGGTCGTCCCTGGCGACTGTGATCGTTTGGTGGAGCAAGCAGAGGGGTTGAGGGGGGTTGAGACTTTAGGGAAAACTTAACTATATGGGAATAGTGGCTTAAAAAAACTTTAGGGGGGGGCGTGGAGGTAAATTCCATTCAGACAATCCCTCAAACCCCAGAAAGCTATAAATGGTCCGGTAATTAGAGTCACTCCCGATCTCTTAGTATTTCAATAATTGCCTTTTACAACTGTGAATACTGTCCATTTAAATTAATATTTTTATGATGCATCAATGATAACCATGTTCAATATGTGCCAGCAAAATTGGTGATTAATTTTCATTTAAACATTTATGCAAACAAAGTTTTTTTTTCCATGCCAAACGATGAAGACGATGAAGCTTAATATTATATTAGTAGTGAACGCAAACTCTTCCCTAAGACACTAACCAGATGTTATGTGAAACCTTATTGTGTGATTTAAAAATCCAATCCAACTGTATTTATGAAGCACATTAAAATCTGTAAATTACATATGCAATGGGCCCTACTGCATAAATAAATGGAGGTTTTTCTCTTTGTTGCATTGCAAGATTTTATTCTGTGACAAACTGAGCTCCCTAAGTGTTCTTCAGCCAATCTAATTATTCCCTCACCTTCCGGCCACCTGGAGAGCCTAGCACCTCCTTATTGTTATCAAGCTGGATGCGCACATAATTTATATTTTATAAGGATTTATTTAAATCCTCTGATTATACGTTGTCTACAGCAGATCGTGAAATGAACAGACAAATTCTCTTAAATTGCTCAAGTATGGTTGCAAGATATTTCATCGTATAATTTAACACAAGTTGTGATGCTTATATAAAAAAAAAAACGATTTATACAAAAAGTATGATTTCTTTCAGCATGCTGAAAGATACTCTTTATACTGTTTTCCTTTGGATATTGGGTTACAGATCTATTAGATATTAATACATCTTAGTTTAAACAAACATACTTTCAAAGTTAATCCCCGTCTGATTGTTTTATATAACAACCAGATTTGTATAAATTGAAAGCCAGAACAAAAGATTGAATGAATAAGCTTTTCTGGGTGCCGCAGCTCTCAGAGTAACTGTTCAATAACTTCATGACTTCTTATTTTTTTTCCCCAACGGCAGTCAGCATTTCCATTTCTGGTGAGCGAACTCGAGAACAAGTATTTCTAGGATTTACTGTCATTTCCCAACTCTGATTATGCTGCAGTCTAAAAATGTAACAGCTGTCTGTCTCGTGTACGAACAGATTGTTTGCAATACGGACACAATTTACCCAAGCTAAGGGAGAGCTCAAAATATCCTCCAATCAGAGCATTCCTTGTATTTCTTTGGGCCAATAAGATAAAGGACAGCATGGGTTTCACTTCCTCGTGCGGTGGGAGCAGTCTCGAGGAGTGCCTTTGCAACAGCAACCCCACATCCAATATTAATGGCTCCTGTCTGAACACGGAGAGGGTGCTGCTTAACACAGACTTACACACACACACACAGAAAAAGGCAGGAGCACATCTGCTCCGTGACTTCATCCGTTCTGCTATCTGCAGAGCAGATGCAAAGGCCTGCCAGGCAATTAGCAGGCTGCGCTGATTTTCTTTGAGCCCTCTGAGGAACCAGCAGCTGGCTCTCTCTGGGTTTGGAGGACGTCAACAAAACGTGTGAACAAGGACATCAAAAATTCACTCTGGTAGTTCCCATGTCTGTGGGATGTTAGGCTGTGTATACATGTGGCCGTGGGCACGGTGTTTACACCTATTAGACTGGCAGAAGAAGAATGAGTGCAACCTTAAAAAAAATATATATATATTTTAAATCAATAAATCGATAATTGAAGTTCAACAACCTGTGGCTCCAGAGCAACATGTGGCCTTTCAGCTAAGACGCTGTGGCTGTTATCTGTAAAAGTTCATGTTTTTAAATGTAATGGAGACGGAAAAAGGCTTGTGTAAGCAGTTCCTCGGTCTGTTTTAATGCGTATCTGCAAAGAATTTCCACAACATAAGGACACAAATGGTACAAAGGAAATATTTTCTATTCAGTCCTTTTACGTTATTCACCTATGGGCTTGGAAGGATTAAGAAGAGCTTTATTTCCTTATGTAGGTTACTTATTTATCTTCATAAATACATGTAAAAATCCCACGTTTGGCTTAATTCTACTGACAAAAATAAATTTTTCAAAAATAAGTAAATGCCATATATTTATAAAAACGATCTTAGTCCTTGGATGTGAGTACAGGGGCAACGTTTCTTTAGATTTTCTAGGCACCATACCTCTAGGTACCGTACCTCTGGTCTGGGACGACTGCTGGAAATAGATTTAATATTAAACAGGTCGATAACTAAACTTTTTACTCATTATCCAACTGTTACATATATTACACCAAATCGTCTTTTTGCTTTGATATCATTCCAACTGTAATTGGCACAATTTATTCTGAAAACTGCTAGAGCCATAAAAAAAACAGAAAAGAAAAAGAGAGAAAGGACTTAAGGAAAGGGGGAAGAAGTGAGCAGCAGGGTTGCTGGTGAGCAGGCACCGATTTGCACAGCCATGGACACTTTTGTGCTCTTCTTAGCGGATCACTGTGGAGTCGCACAGGCTGAGATCAAAGGGCTCTTTGACGGCCTCTTGATCTTTTATCCAGTCCAAATAAATCAAGGAGAGACTTTTCTGCAAGCGCAGATAATTCTTAATGTTTTCACAAGATATGAATGAGTGAGTGACAATCAGTTAGGCTTGGTGGCCATTAACACACACTTAAAAAGTCTGAAAAAAGAAGCAAATAAAACTGGAAAAAAAAATATTAACTTGACTGTTCAACATTGCTAAATCCCTGTGATGAACTGCTTTGATTTCTTAAAGCTCTTTTCTTAAAACAAGGAAAATGTGCACATAAACAAGGTAAAGATGGCAGACACGATGGCCCTGTATAAGATAGCGAAGGGAGCTGAAAAAGCCAGTGGCTGTGTCCGAAAAGGTCTTTTGGGTAAGGACTAATCAGCCAAAGTAGAGGTGTGCCATGATAGGTGCTGTCTGAATAGTGTAGTCAGTAAGGAAGGAGGTAGGAAACGTAGCCTGTATGCTTCCTATTATGGTTCCTTTAGCATAGAGAGCTACAAGAAATCCCACAATCCTTTGTGTAACATGGTGAATAAGCACGGCCCACCTCACGGAAGTTAATGAAAATGACCGGAGAGAAGTCAGCGCGTACTTTGTAGTTCTTTTTTGAAAGGCTGTAGGTTCGGATTTGACAAGAATCATCGATTTGCGTAATGACGATCAGAGTTAAAGGCTGTCTGAAATCGGTACAGAAGTCTGAAGCTCCTGTCTTCCCCAGGATAGAGTTCTTACTGTTGATCTCATGAAAAGTCAAGGAACTGAAGCAGGAGCTAAAATTAGAACATTTGGGTTAGAGCCAGTGTCACGCATCAGGACCAGCACAAGGTAAAAGCTGAGTTCACTGCTGCTTACTGCCCCCTGCTGGTCTGGAGGCCCCCCAAGATAATTTTAATTTAGACAAGTTGACATATGATACATATATACATATTTATTTATTTTTATTATTATTCATAGTTTTGTTCAAAAGGGTCACAATATAAAGCTTATTTAGTTGTTTCTGTTGCTTAATAATTTCTATCTGAGCTGGTCTCGTTTAAAAGTTTCTTAAGCTAACTAAATAACTTAAGCTAAACTTGTTGCTGATAATGCTTTACATTCCACAAAAAAAAAAAAAAAAACATTTTAAGAAAACAGCTCTATTGACCTCTCTATAAAATAGCTGTACAAGTTAGGGAGGTTTACTCACTAACAGCTGAAAAAAAATAGCTGACCCCAAAATTGCTTTATTTCACTGTTTATATTACAAACAAGGAGAAAATTAAGAACTATCTAGTCTAGTTATTATAATCACCCTCTGTGCTACATTTTGATCTCAGGAAAGCTTTACTGAAAACTATAAAAATATTTCTAAAAATATGACCCCCCCCCAAAAAAAAACAAACTAATTAGAGTAAAATCACAATAAACTGATTTGTTAAACGTTTCCAGTCTTTTGACAGTATCAAATAGAACTTGTGCATTTTACATTGTAAATAAAACAGCAAACAACCTTAGGTTAGTGTGCAGAGAGAAATTTGACAGATTGTACATATATTCTAAAAGTGGGACTTTCAGTGGTCAAACATTTCATGAAGCTACGGTTAATACATCGTTCAGAACATTTGGATACTTGCGCTCCAAGTAGTGTCGATCAACCTCTCAAGAGGCAGTGAGTTTGATAATAAACATTCAGCCTGAAATCCAACAGCCTGATATTTTTGGTTCACGTATTTCATCGTCTATGGCCACATTAGGATAACAAGTACCGTCTCGCCTTTAGGTCCAGAAAAGAAAAGCCAAAACTAATTTCAAAACTAACTCTGGCTGTGTTTTTAGCCTTCATTTTGTGGTTCTTAGGAAAATATTCAACGGTCTTTTTAATTTTTATTTCTCCTGCCTACACATCAAAAACCTTTTCTTAAGATGTTGATGATAAGTTAGAATGACACTAAGCCTGTTCAACGGGGTAAAAGGTAATTTAACTACTGGTCTGTGAGGTTATGCTTAGCAAAAACAGTCCGTAATGTGCAGAAATATGCAAGCATGTTACATCAATCTGTGATTTACTCCGACATAAAAAACACATTCCGAAAGCCGGTTGGTTCATATCACAAGAAATAACTTTTTCCACTCCATATTCACATTAAAGATAATTTATAAACCTATTTGCCTGTTTTAGAACACTTAAGCTTTTTCATTCTGTACCACATGTATAATTTATAAACCACATCAAAATATTTGTTCCATGTCTGCTGTTTTACATGTTTGCTCCACCAATCACCCAAAAATACAATCCTAGTCAAAAACTGACCAGGGAAAATACCTTATTCTGTTTTTTAAAAGTTTTATGATTAAAGTTTTATGATTAAGTCCATAATATATAGTAACCATGAAGGGAAGGGTCTTTCAATCTCCATTCAGTTTAATTTTGTTGCATTGTTTAGATTAGTTTCATTAACTGGCTAAATTATATCCAGAAATGGAGTTTTGAAAGTCATTACTGAAAAATATTCTGCCTTATCGAAAATTATAGAGCAACAAATGTTAAAATTAATATACATTTATTCACTTTTTGTCTGCATTAATTAAAAAAGGGGGGTCATTTTGTTTAAAAGAAACATCTGAAAACCATAAGCAGAAATGAGAGCCTGCAGGCCATTTCCCACTGTTCAACTATGGGAGCAGAAATTAACGGGTTTTATCATAAGAGGGCTACAAAATCTACGGAAATATAACTCCCAATCCTTACAAGGACATACGGCCTTGTTTAACAATAATTTCACGCAATTTGCATTTTAATTGCCAAGTATCACACTAATACAACAAATACAAAAGAAGAATTTCCAAAAACTGCAACAAATTCTGGATTAAGCTACATGAAAGCAAAAGATCAAACAGCAGCTTGTTTATTGAACAAGAAATAAAGTGTTTCTATCAGGGCAGGAGTGTATTTTTTCCTCTGTTCACATGTGTAAATATGTCTCACATCGCTGCCCCTGGTCTGTGGGTGACGGTAAGGGCTTCTTTTATTTATTTATTTTTTTTACTTCACCAACAAGAAGTCTTACAGCTGACAAGAGAGACTTCAATTAGAACCTCAAGAATAACCCTGCTTAAATTATTCAGCATGGACAAGGTTAATGGAGATAAACCCACGGCCAAATTAACGTGTGTGCTGGGGGTTTGGGGGGAGGGTGGGGGGGATGTCTGTGGTCCAAACATGCATCAGGTTTCTGACTTTAAAGTGTTTAAGACGAAATAAAATGCTTTAAATACATCTGTTTGTTTAGAAAAATAACATTTAACACATAGATTTACGCGATCAGTTGAGAATAAAGTCCGCCTGAAGCTCTTCTGAGGCCGAGCTGCAGGTGCATTCAGCGCGTTGCGTTTTAAACGCGCGTCGACAGGAAGGCTTCCTGCAAACATTCAGAGGCGCTGAATGTTTTTAAAATGCTTTTAATTCACATGAACGTGATAAAAAAGGTTTAAGATTAAAAGAAAGATCTCGTGCACAAATATGAATAAAATAAATACTATTCGTGTTTTTATTTATGCCAGCACCTGAAGTTAGGAGTCAATTTTTTTTAAAAAGGACAAAAAGCGCACCATTTTTCTTTTTTCTTATTACGCAATTTTTAAATTAAACATAACGTGAGGGGATTGGGTAAAATAATTAAAGCATGCCGGTGATGAAAAATGGCAAAATGTCTACCTTTAGATAAAAATAATTATATAAAAACATCGAAAAGAAGATTATATAAGCGGCAGCGCAGCTCGTCTGCCGCTAAAACATCTTTGTTCTGAAAACGGGCCGGACCACAGTGGTCGCACCAGACAAAGATCACCTTGAAATCGGTGTTTTACTCTCGGCTCAGTCGGTGCCCGGCGGTGCGGGGCTGGGAGCCGGACGGTCGGCGTCCCTGTGCGGAGCCGGGAGCGGCGGACAGCCCGGTGCGCTCCGCTGCAGCTGCTGCTGGAAGCGCGTCTTCCTCTGCGCCGCGCTGATTGGCTGCTTCCAGTGACAGCTCCGCACATGATTGCAGGAAGAGAAGCCCGACCCACTTTCACTCTTCTAAAGGAACCATTCATAAACTACACAAACCCAGCTCCAAGCTGAGAGTGGACGAAAAGTGAGCTGGGGGGCGCAGAGGAAGAGAACGACACGAAGAGATGAAGGCTCCAAGGCGGCGTTTTTAGCCTTTAACGTCGGACGCTGACCCACAACCCGACCATGACTCCCCGGACGCGCTCATGAGGTGGACTGATATTTAGCAGGCTCCTACGTTTCATCCCTATCCGTTTCCTCCTCCTCACACTGACGTCTATCCGCTGCTAAAGCAACGCAACAAAAAAAAAAGAAAAAAAAAAAAGAAGAGAAAAAACTTTGATTACACATTTTTGCTGCGCTGGAAGCATTTGCCTCTGGCTTTACCGGTAAGCGTTGGATCCGTCAACCTACTGCGACTCTCCGGTGTACAGCCCGGACCTCTGCCCAAACATGATCGCGACGCAGGCGAAGCTGGTGTACCAGCTGAACAAGTACTACAACGAGAGATGCCAAGCGCGCAAAGCGGCCATTGCGAAGACCATAAGGGAGGTCTGCAAAGTGGTGTCGGATGTCCTGAAGGAGGTGGAGGTGCAGGAGCCGCGCTTCATCAGCTCCCTCAGTGAGATCGACGCGCGCTACGAGGGGATGGAGGTCATCTCCCCCAACGAGTTCGAGGTGGTGCTCTACCTCAACCAGATGGGGGTTTTCAACTTCGTGGACGACGGCTCCCTGCCCGGCTGCGCGGTGCTGAAGCTGAGCGACGGCCGCAAGAGGAGCATGTCCCTGTGGGTCGAGTTCATCACGGCGTCGGGCTACCTCTCGGCCCGGAAGATCCGCTCCCGGTTCCAGACGCTGGTGGCGCAGGCCGTGGACAAATGCAGCTACCGCGACGTGGTGAAGATGGTGGCCGACACCAGCGAAGTCAAGCTGCGGATCCGGGAGAGGTACGTGGTGCAGATCACCCCCGCCTTCAAGTGCACCGGGATCTGGCCTCGGAGCGCGGCGCAGTGGCCCATGCCCCACATCCCCTGGCCGGGGCCCAACCGGGTGGCCGAGGTCAAGGCGGAGGGCTTCAACCTCCTCTCCAAGGAGTGCTACTCCCTCACCGGGAAGCAGAGCTCGGCGGAGAGCGACGCCTGGGTGCTGCAGTTCAGCGAGGCCGAGAACCGGCTGCTGATGGGCGGCTGCAGGAAGAAGTGCCTGTCCGTGCTGAAGACGCTGAGGGACCGGCACCTGGAGCTGCCGGGACAGCCGCTCAACAACTACCACATGAAGACCCTGCTGCTGTACGAGTGCGAAAAGCACCCGAGGGAGACGGACTGGGACGAGTCGTGCCTGGGGGACCGGCTGAACGGCATCCTGCTGCAGCTCATATCCTGCCTGCAGTGCCGCAGATGCCCCCACTACTTCTTGCCAAACTTGGACTTGTTTCAGGGGAAGCCTCACTCGGCCCTGGAGGCTGCTGCCAAGCAGACGTGGAGACTAGCGAGGGAGATCCTCACCAACGCCAAAAGTTTGGACAAATTATAGAACAAGCGCCGAGAGACGTTCTGGGATCAAATCTAAGACTTCTCCAACCCGAGTCTCCAAGAAATGTGAAGAAAAATAAAAACAAAAACAAAAAAAAACAGCCGCAGCAGAAATGAAGCCTTTTTACAAAGGGAGCAAATTTGGGCCACTGCCACAGAAAGAAGAGAAGGTACACATTTCTGATCAATGTAACACATTTCCTCTGTCTCCTTTAAAGGTTCTCACAAAGTGAAGGACTTTTTTTTTTATTTAAATATATGCACAAAATCGTTAAGTGAAAGAACAGATTGTAGCGTGCCAAGTTCATTTTTTTTCCATGATGTGACTTAAGAAGAAACCTTAATAAAATGTTGCAAATTAAATTACAACTTGGCCTCGTGTTTTGACGAGTAAATCTGCTTTTATTTTCACAATGTCTTACAAAGAGAGAGGAGAAAAAAAAAAGAAATAACAGGAAAATAAATGATTGGCCAACCTTAGCATTTATGTTATAACTAAAACGGGATTTAACTGTTTTTATTTGTAGGCCTGCATCGCCTCAGCTTTCTGTTTAAAGTCACAACACAACAAATATCCAAATCTGATTAATGAATTATTAATTTGACCGTTTTGATCATTGCTGCTGTCAATTTAAATGTTTTTATTTGTGTTGCGTAACATTCAACTAAATGCTGTTTTTTTATTGATATTTTATTTTTTGTTCAATTAAAAACACACACACACACACACCCACTTCAAAAGAAATAATGTCATGTAGTGCTGGTGTTTCAAAACCACCTGTAGGTCAAAGGATTTTTAGAAAAAGGTTTTAATTTCTTTACATTTAGATAATTTTATTTACAATATATATAGATATTATGCCAACATGGGAACCTTGTGAATCTTCTGCTATTATTTTTTTTTTCGTATAGCTGGAAAACATTTATTTACACAATTACCAACGAAGCAAAACAGCTTTAGAAATAGTTGTAATGATTACGCAGGACACATTTAAAAAAAAGTATAACACACATACATTTCAAAATGCACAAAACTTTATTTTATTAACCGCTTTTTTTCCCCCATATATATTTTTTCTTTTTTAAACACCACACATTAGAGCTCAGAGCAGTTTAAGCAGCACGATAGGCGCATTTGGAGCCTCTCCTTACCTTTGGATCGAGGGCCTTAAAGCTCGGATCGTCTTCATCCACCTCGAAAAAGAGCTCGGAGGCGGTGACCGACAGGGTGCCTTTCACCACGGCGGCCGGGGCGACGAGCTGCGCGCTGGTGCTCAGGTTTACTGGGCCTGCAGGACACACGGACGCATGGCGCTCACAAACCAGAGCCTCCAACAGCTCCCAACACGCTAAACGATTAAAAAGGGTTTCTATGTCTGACGTTTTAAGCCGAATAAACACATTAAAACACTTATTAATGCTCAATAGTGCGTCTGCGAACCCCGACCCAGCTTTATTAATACGCCATTAAAGGCCCAATGGAGTGAACAAATGACCGAATGGTGACAGAACTTGAAGAAAACGTCAGAAATGTTGAGCACCGACGCTCCCTGGCAGCAGCATTGATCGCGGGCTTTGGGGAGAAGCCGCTTCATCTCTCATCAATCTTAATTTCTGCCGGCATGACAATGAGATCCGGGCTCAGGGGAGCTTGCTGGCGGAGGCTCTGCCCGGCCGGCGCTGCACATGTGCGGCATTGTGTTGCGGATGTGCGCCGCCGAGCCGCGGGGCTTGATTTCCCCGCAGAGTCACGGCGCAGAGCCCCGCCAGCACTGACACGCTATCCGTGGGTTGGAATAACAGTTTTTTAGCTCCTTCACTCAGAACACGTTCAATTCCACCTGGAAGCAGACAGCTACTTAAGGTGATGGGATGAACTGCTGCAGATACATGTGAACCCCCCCCCCCCCCCCTCCTCCTTCTGCAGCATGCAGATCACATTATTAGACAGGGATCAACGTTTAATCCCATTGTTGTTCAGCTGCTTTATTTAAATTGCGCTCTGAGCCTTCACGGATTATCATACGATCCGGTTACAGAAGCGGGAAGATATTAAATTAGCCCAAAACTATTAAAAATAACAGGCTAATACAGGGCCAAGAGAGCAGGGATTTACTGCAATGGGTTTGATCGGGTTAACAGGCTTACAGAGGGCAATTCTGGCTTTCTGTAAAACAAGGAAATGCATCTTTTTTAAGATTCGGCTTCAGTCTCACAACAGTGCATGCTGCTGAAATGGGTTTGAAAATTAATTCATCTTTAGAGCTTAGGGAAAAACAGTGCAGCGTTTGCCTCAGTGCCCCGCAGACATAACTAACACAGAGGACCTAAAACACGCTTAATTCTGCTGTAAAGACAGCAATTAAAGAAGAGTTAACATAGGACGAATAAGAACAAATGTATTTTTTTTAAACGAGTCCAATTCCTGCATGTTTATGCCACAGGAAGACAGAAACTTTAAGTTTGGGTGGCTTTATATTAAACAGCATAAGAAGCCTAATGAATAAAAATAAAGCAACAGGAAAATAAAGCAGGACGGAGGGGGGGTTGGGGGTTAGGATTAGACGATGTGCTGCTTCTGTACCTGTTAGGTTGTCCAGGTCCTTGTCCTCTAAGGACGACAGGGTGTCATCGTCTCCGTCCAGCAACGCCTCGCTCTCAGAGTTCTGATTCCCCAGAGCCTGACTCCTGATGGACTGCTTGAGGATGTCCTCCTCGGACGCTAAAGAGGAGCAAGGAGGTTTTCTCTTCTTATTGACCTCTTTAAGCGTTATAACGCAGAATACCACAGGTTTGTGCTGTAGCGACGCACACATGAAGGGGTCCTGGCTTTATTAGTCAGACAGACGAACATGCTTCACTTTATTTGCACAATGACGTTTGACAACAGAGAAGTTGAAGGGAGGCGTTTGGAAATTTTTGACATCTAAGCAATTATTTCAAATCAGATTAAAAACATAAGCTCACACAGAAAAAAAAAACGTAAATTAAACCACTGACTCTAAAGAGCCTTTAGAACCATTTAAAAAAAAAACACACACACATTTCATGACCAAGTAGAAATATGTTGTACGGTACATATTTATTGATTACCCTGGGCTTATTTACATAAAACTACTTGCAAAGTGATCGGTTTTTGCAACTAAGCGTCGATTTGACATGAACAGCGTGCTTTGCGATGTGTTTTGAAGCTTGCAGACCAACTTCCAGGCGGCAAAACTGGCATGAAAACATGAAACAATTCCAGCCCCAAAATCCAACCCTGAATGCCTTCTTTAAAAAACAAACAAAAAAAAAAAAAAAACAACGACAGTTTCTTATCCAAACCCGTTTAAACAAGATCAACTGATAGTGACGTGAGGTTCTGAGCAGGTTATCTGACCAAAAGGGTAATCTGCAAACATTTAGAGGCCGATGGCGTTCTCAGCGTTGCGTGGCGGAGCTGATGGGGCAGATGTAGGAGGTGCGACGGCTGGCTGGAAAGTCTTCCCTGTTTGTAAACAGCGCTGGCAGCGGAGCGAGAGCTTCAGCCACGGCTTATCCGCCGTTCTAGTGGGAGTGGAGCGGCTCGTCGAGCAGCCCTGGGATTTTCAGTCATCACCTGGGACCGAGAGGAGGATCAACTGCACCGCTGCGCCGTGCAGCTACACTTTGTCCAACAAAAAAAAAAAAGAATCTCTTGTCATGGAAAATATGCAGCTCACTGATATTTAGAATGGCCTTCCTGTAATTAAGCCTCCCTGGAGGATTCTTTAGTTAGCGGCGCTGAAATTACTACCAGCTCTCCTAATACGTACCACATGCCTTTGTATTTGCACCACGCCAGCGGACAGAGGACTTGTTAAAAGAACTTGAAAACAGACATGGGATTAAACTATAATGCGCACACATTAGTTCTCATTTTAATAAATAAAAAAGTGCCAGCATACAGGACAATAGACTGAAAACAACCAGGAGGGATTAAAACTCCAAGTCTTCCATAAAGTTACTCTGAGGCGTCACTGGCCACCGAGACCAAAGGTCTTCCTTTCTACTTACACAGGTTCAATAAACAAGATGCTATTCTCCATATTAGACACTTGCCTACTAACTTGTTTTATCTTGTTTATGTTTGATTTCACTCTACATCATTTTATTTAATATTTTTGTTCCTATTCAAATTGATTTGATACATTTTAATTAAACTTTGTCTTAATTTTATTTGACCTTTTTAACTTTATTTTACCTTTTTTACTTTATATAATTTGAATATTTTAAACTTTGCATTTTATTAACTATTTTCATTTTAAGATCATCTCAGTTAATTTAATCTCAAACTTAAATGCCCCCCCCCCCAACCCAACTAAATCGTTATTTGAGTTCAAATTCTTGGCATTTACTTTATTTCACCTTCTAAGTTGTTTTTAATTGTTTCCCTATTTTCAACTTTCCCTATTTTTAATTTTCAAACTACATCTCTATCTTTTTTATTTTAAAACCTAATTAAATTTATTAGACTATACTACAGTTTTTTGTAAAAATGACAACCAATTATATATATATATATATATATATATATATATATATATATATATATATATATATATATATATATATATATATATATATAAAGATTTTTGTACTTATAAACTTGCGGACATTTATGTTTGTGTAATTTATGTTGAATTACACCACAATGCAGCTTAACACGATTTAATGATGGCTAGTTTATCCAGAGCCCAAAAGAGCCCCGTTATAAAAAAAGCAACGTCACCAGCCCATCTCAGCCTGATCTCTTCCCATACAGGAAGCAGAAATGTGAACAGATCCCCAAAGGTTACTCTTTTTTCCAAGCCTCCTATCCCAACCGAGTGGCTCAACTACCTGCTTATTCAACTGAAGGCATGCATGGTCACAGCAATTAAATTGTCAGAATTAACAAATTTGTTTTTAACGGGAGCCCAGCCAGCTGTGTGGTCATGAGGCGAGTATTGATTACCAGAACAGAGACATTAGTCTTCAGGTATTTACTCTGCCACCTCTGCTACACGGGCCCCATACCAGACCGAATCAATCCCCAGGAAAGATGGTTCTTTCCAGCCATAAATACATAGCAGCCTACTCAAGTCCACTGGCAGCCACACACTTTCCTGTGGAAGTCAACTTGGCACAGTATGAATGACAACAGTTTCTTCCATCTTTAAACACAGGCAGCAACATTTCTACAGAATTTGCAAAGTTCAAATTCTCTTTAGAGATAAAACGAAATGCACAACCTTCTAATTTTAGGATCAGGCATGAAATTTGACAAGTAGCCAGTAGACGAGGCTTCCTTGGTATCTTAAATATTTTCTTAGAGAGTGAGACTGTGTTTTCCCCCTCTGTATCTGATGAATATAATTACAGCCAGATATGACCTTTGCGCTCTGTGTGAAAACTTAGTCCGCTATTCTCTTCTTGAGCAGCACTTCCGTAACAAATGTCGGGTCGACTAAAACAAGACGAAAGGTTACATCAGAAAATGCATGCCGTCAGCCCTCAATGTCACAGAGTTATTTTAATGATATATTCCCATAGTTTAGTCAGGCAGTATTCCCTTACAAGGTTGCCATTCAGCAACTGGCTGCTGGCTATTTTTACATAAATTTGACTCGGGGATAAAATATTTGTCTTCTTCTGCTACAGATGAATAAATGCACCACATCAGCTTGAATTATTCTGAATAAAACTAACCACCAGAGTGTAAAAAAAAAAAAAAAAGAAGTCAATGCTAAAAAACGCTAGTGACAAAAGAATAAGTGAAATATCGGACCTCGGCTATGACTTAGCTGTAGGGAAACACGAAGAAACTATATGGAAAGTGGAAGTGAGAGGCTTGCAGCAGAAGAAGAGTGACCTGCTGGACTTGGGATGCCCTGCACAGCTGCAGCTGCACTGAAGCCATCGCTGCAGACCCAGACTCTCCCAGGATCCTGGGGTCCCCACCCATTTATTGCCTGTAGATCATGTTCTTATTTACGCCCGCCATTTGTCTTTGGACAGGATGACACATATGAGGCGACACTTGTAGGCGACAGCCATTTTCAGAGCAGGATAATTCAACGTGCTGGTTAATGTAGACCCACCATGACAATGATTGCGAAACCTGGTGTGTGCTGAATATCTGCAGACATGAGGGATTATATGCACTCGAGAAGAGAAATGCGACGCCGGGCGTTAATGCAGGGTTGGGGATATTTAGATATTCTGCTCTTATGAGACAGCTGGAAATATACTCCATATTCTGAGCAGCAAAAAAAAAAAAAAAAAATCAAACATGTAAAAGGAAAAATGATGGATGACGCTCAGTGTAAATAAAAAGTAAACTTTGTTTTAATAAAAAATCCCTACATTCAGTGACAGTAAAAAAAAAATAATACAGTTCCAACAAATTGTATTTAACAGAAACTTTAAGAGTAGCTTTCTGTGAAAAAAAAAAGTGTCGCAACTTAACACTTTTAGGCAATACAAGTCCTGGAGAATTCACCAAGAAAACAGGATATTAAATAAAATGCCTTCCATATTCATTCAAAAATCTCTGGCAAAGATGGATAAAAATCCAAAAACATTCATTTTTACTGTGGTAGCATAATCTATAGGAATACAAATTGTCTCCAGCAGTGAATTTAGGAGTTTCATTTTTACCATCGTCCTCCCTGTGAGTGTTGGTGAAATAAATGTGGGTCGTCGTCTGGCATTGTTGGCATTTTTTCCTCCGACAGGGACACTGTTTGTGTTTCTGGCCATTAAGGAGTTTAATGATTCTTTGAGCAGTATTGAGCACAAGATTGCTGTACAGAGATCTGAACACACAACTGGGATTAGAGAGACTGCTTAGAATTGGTTTAAGCTGTATTTAGCCCAGAGATTTCAGTTTGTGCATGTAAATAATGAATCCTCTGTTCAAACCAGTCATGGGGGAACCACAAGGTTCTGGACTTGGACCTCTTCTGTTGCATCTCTATATGATTCCATTAGAAAATATTAGAAAACCAGATGTACAACTTCTTGGAACTTCAAAAGTTAAATTACAGAAGTTTGGGCCTCAACTAGGATAATAAATGTACAAAATAAAATACATTTAAGCATATTCTTGTCTACAAACGGTGTTTGTGGAAGTACACTTGAGTGTCTCTATGCTGTTCCCCAATCAGATGCACATAACATGGTGGTGGTGGCTGCAGGGCCATTAAGGCACACAAGCGACTGGTTTCTAGAAGCATGGACTACTCACACCGCATTTTTGAGCCTGGAGCACAGAACTACTGGAGCTACACATGTGAGTCTGTGGACGTCACATACAGGGAAGTTAGTCTTGTTGATATTGTTGGGTAAATATATGAGATGTATGCTATCAATGCATTACCTTGTAAATACCTCATGGATATTTGCCTATCACAAATTATTTATTATTTTTTTATGTTTGCATGTGTCAGTTTTTTTTTTCAAGTTAATTCCCAAGTAAATCAACATCAAGGCACATAATGTTCGTAGAAAGTTATTAGTTAACTTGAAGTCTTAACTTAAAGTCTCTGGAAATTGACCAGAAATTCTGTTCACCTTTTCAACCATTTATGCAGATGATGCTCAGCTCTATTCATATAAAGCCAGAGATAATGGATCGGAAAACTAAACTAAAAAAGTTGTTTTGAAAACATTAGTTTAGTCCTGGATGTGATGACTTTTTTTTCTTGTTTTTTTTTTTCTCTTAGCCACAGCAAACCTGATTACTATATTTAGTCCCATAAAAAGACTAAAAGTAATCTTCTCTGTTCTTCTCCATTTTGGTTAAAAGAAATTAGCCTAATTGTTGAATTACAGTTGTATTAAAAAGGAAAACAAGAAGTCACGGCTAAGCGCTTTGTACAAATAAAATAAATAATTGTTGGAGTGGCATAATTGTGGTACAAAAAGTTATTTTTTTGACCAGCTGAATAAATGTACACAAATTAAAAGTGAAATTCTTTATTTTTCTGTGTGAGCTTATGCTACAGCAAAAAAAATAAAATAAACTGTCTTCAAAAGGGCTGCCACTTAATTTAGAGGTTGGCTTTATGTTAATGCAATACAACCACTGACAGAAAAGAAACAACCCAAAATTATCCTTTATTTTTGACAGGAAAATAAAAGTGATTTCTACTTACCACCAGTATCTGCCACTGCTGTGCAGGAATAAAAAAAAGGATTAATAAAACTTCTCGTTTCTTTCCACACATAATGATTCATAATTCTGTGAAACACACGTGAACCAAGAGTAGGCCTAAAACTATGTGAAATGCGAACGTGTCAAATTCGAACGTGGGTGTTGTTTTACTGCGTGTTGTGGAACAATAAATCTTTTATTGCAACACGAGGACTAATTTTTATAAGCTTGTACCTGGCGCAATGCGGAGGGAGAACGGGCGTGCAAAGTAAGCGCAGAGATAAGCAGGACTGACCGTGTTCGGCTGCCGCTTTGAGCGTAGCCTCTGAGTGACTGGATCCAAAGGGGTTCCTGATGAAGCGACGTCGCCTCCTTAAATCGTCCTCCCAGTAGTCCAGGCGCCAGAACTCCCTCGGCCGGCTGCAGCGAGACAGAGGTTGCACATGTGTTAGCAATTACCAGCCAGCATGGTATAGCAACCTAGCATTAGCACTTGGTTGAAGCAGGCATGCATAAAGCCTGCATTGTGTTTGGGAGTTTTTCCTTTTTTCACAGCCCTCAGGATCTCTCTTCAAAAACCTTCCCCATACGCCTGCTGGGACACGGGGGCATCGTAGCGCTGCTCAGTGACAATGACTTGATCTCCATCTCTGAGGTAAAGGTGTCCCCTCTCGCCGCCGCCCCCCCTCTGGCTGTTTTAGATGAGCTGAACTGAGTGAGTGGGCACCATCACAGCTGAGTGAACACATGACACTGTGATCATTTTCCACACACGTCTGTGGCACGTGCTTCCATTCTGGGCTCATTTCAAGCCCAGCAGGATACCTCTTGTCAGGATTCATGGCAAGCAGGATAAGGAGAAGGCCATTACCAACGCAGAGGAAGGGGGCGGATAGCATTACCAATATTAATCAACGTCTATAGGCCCCTATTTTCTTTTTCTTTTTAGACCTCCTTTTCCCAGAGCTGGTCAGCAAATCACTCTGCTCTAAAGGAAAGGAAATTGTTGACTATTAATGACCACTTACTGTAATTTAGGATTGTGCATGTATACTTTTCACTTGACAGTAGTGTAATATGAGATCAGCTTTTGCAAAACATCTAAAATAATATTTAAATTATACTTCCCAGAGCGACAAAATTATGAAAATTTGATGCAGAAGCTTTTCAATGTCTGTTTTCTAAAAATTACCAACTTACACAACAATACAAAGGCAGGGAAGGAAGAATACGTCTGCTTACTAACCTCATATTAATATTTATTTTTTAAGGGAGTAGCTGTTTTTTTTTTTTTCTCCTGATGAGTAGATAAGAGTCTACAAGTTAATCTGACAGCATGTTGGGAACTCGGTAGAAAAATGAAATGGTGACAAAGTGGAAGAAAAGATGAAGGTTTGTAAGCACTGTGAGATAAAGATGTTCTTAAAGTAAAGTCTTGAAGCATCAATGACTGAATCTCACATTTTCTCATCAAATGCATGTCATTTAGTCTGTCCAGAGCATATAAAAAACAAATATGTATGTTTAAACATGCAATCTGATATACTTTAATAAATGCCACATTAGAAACAAACAAAAAAAAGATTAGCTCTTGGTGTTGAATTTCTAAATAAATCAAGCAGTATTATTTATCTCTGGATTAACTTAGCGAAAACCTGTTAATCCTTGTGTTTATACTTGTGTCTATATTGTCCACCCCTTCCCTACATCCTAAACTTTATGGAGTTGGGAGGCTTTTCTTCTCCTTACTGGGTTGTAAATTTTTTTTTAGATAATTAGGAGGCCAGGTAGTAGGGGAAAAGGCAGAATCCAGAGAAGATTCATGGACATAGCTGTAGGAGGACATGGAGGTTGTTGGTGCAACAGCTGAAGAGCCAAAGGAGAGGATGAGATGAAAGCAGATCGCTGTGGCGACCCCTGAGGGGAACGACTGAAAGAAGGAGGCTGCAGCGGCGGCCATGTTCTAAATCTACATTTTAAAATAGTTTTCAAGTCTAAAAATAATAATAAATCATGCTCCAATGTGCACTATATGTTACCGCATAGTAAGCAAGGTTCAACATAGAGAGTAAATAAGGGAGAACGTCAGTAATGACAGAAAAGCATGTGCATTTATTTTGTTAAGCAGGAAGTGTTTTTTTTTTTTTTTTGTAACGATGCAGCTAGTTTAACATTTAGAGAATAAGATACTGGAGTTAAATTAAGTTTTATTCCCTTTGAAATGACACCAAACCTATTTAATGGAGGATTCAGTAGGAGAAACACCTCAGTGGTCTTTAGTGTGAAACTGGAGCAAACATGAACAGCCCACCGTCCGCGATCACCACTGGCTAATCAACCAACCTTTTACGGTAAAATGTGGAAATGCAGCAGAGTGAGTTTTAATCCAGTTACTGTAAACCGAGTCCGAGTCTGAAGTTACGATCTCTGCTGTGAGAACACCGTCAGGCCAACGGTTAGCGGCTAACAACACTGAAGTAGGCTTTTGATCGGCAGTAGGCCAGGACAATTAATTACATTTGCAATATAATCTCAATAAAAAAAAAAAAAAAAACACTATTCAAATTGTAGAGGTCTGCAATTTTTGGCTATGTTACAATTAATGGATCAGACGTATCATTTAGGTGTCGGTAATATGTTTAAAGTGGGTTTGCCTCCACATGGAAGGGAAGAGAGTGGCAGCAGTGAGATAATCTAATTTTATTACTTGCTGAGGAATTTCCCCTATTCGGGGATCAATAAAGTATCTTTAGAGTTTATATAATCATACTTTTTACCAGAAACTTTCAAGAATTTCACAACAGCATTGAGTAGCAGTCAAACTGTTTAACAAATATTCGTTTGTTATTTGCACTTTATGTTCAACAATGATTGATGTCCAACTCAACAAGCTATTTTCTTGAATAAGAATATTCTGTTTAATAAAAAAATAAATTAAAAAAAAATCTTGTTTCAAATAGTCCTTGTTTGCAAACATCTACAGGTAATTTTCGTTGCTTGTGGTTAATGCAGAGAAAAGTCAAAAATAAAACCACAATCGGAATTATGGTTGAAATAAATCGTAATTTTGGTTTTTGGCAAAAATCACACAGCTGTAATTGGCAGTTTCCTGCCGGTATTATTTCACAGGTTTTTTATGTGTTGGGACTGTCTGAAAACGTGAACTAATCAAACCTTAACCAGTTATAAATTGATTCATTGATAATTACTTTAAACTTATTACACATTATTTAAAACATACTTTGAGGTTTAAGAAACCTTTCACACAATTGTGAAAATTTATTTTTTTGTTGTATTAGTTTGAGTTAGACGATGTAGAAAACCAAACTATTTGGGATTTGTAAAAATCTCTAACTTTCAGATGATGATTTTCAACTATTTTTATTTTGTCATTTTTGTTTCTTTTGTGTGTACATAGTTCCTCAGCTTCTTTTTATCTTCACTTTGCTTAGTAGTTTAGTTAAGTTACACTAACCTAGTAGAGAGGATTTGTAGAGAGTTTTTTATTAAACATTAAATAACTTAAAGCAGTGCGTGATGGCACAACAAAAGCATCGCACCAGAAAAATAACTGGACTGAGTCACAGGGAGTCAGTCTTTTCAAATAAAAGTAAAGTTTGCATTTCAATTGGAAATCAAGGTCCCAGAGTCTGACGGAAGAGCGGAGAGTCTCAGAATGAACCCAGAGTGAAGTTCCCACAGTCAGTGATGATTTGGGGCGCTATGTCATCTGATGGTTCTGGTTCACTGGATTTTCTGAGGTCCACCGTCAACTCAGCCATCTAGCAGGACATTTTACAGCAGAGGACCCGCTGTCCTGCATGTTTTAGATGCTTCCCTGCCTCCATACACACGACCTAAATAAATGGATGATACACACACTCCCTCAGCTCCTGATGGTTGCTAAGGAGGACATGCAATCATTTGATCCAGGTACGGTGGAGCAGGACACATCTGAAACATGCAGGGCAGTGGGTCCTGAGGATCAGGGTTCTAGAGCATTTCAGGGTTCCTTCTGCAGACACGCTTTATAAAGAGGCTCATTTCCTTTTCCAGCAGGACTTGATGCCGGTCCACATTGCCAAAGGTATGAAATTGTTCAGTGACCATGGAGGTGCTCTACTTGACTGACCAGCAAACTGGCCTGCCACAGAAACCATAGAAAAGCAAAAGGCCGTTGTTAAACAGAAGATTAGAGACACCAGAACCAACAATGCAGATGACCTGAAGGCTGTGATCAAAGCAACCTGGGCTTCCTGAACACCTCAGCAGAAGCACAGGCTGATTGCCTCCATGCCACGCCACACTGATGCAGTAATTCAGGCAATAGGAGCCCAACGTTCAACGTATAGAAATAAACATACATTTAAGACGCCTGACATTTCTATTAAAATATTATTTATTTTACGTAGTATTCTAGTTGACTTAATTTTAGGGTTTTCATCACACCACTATCATCAAAATCACAAGAAATAAAGGCTTGAAATATTTCACTCCACGCGTAATAAATCTACATAAAATGCATTTCTGAAACGAGTGACAAAAAATTGTGAACTTTTTACTACATAAAATGCCCTTAAGGGACAAAGATTCTTGAACTTGAATGATGTAATTTTTTTGTTGTACCTGTACTTTATATTATTCAGCGTTAAATAATTTATATTATTTAGCGGGGCTCCTAACAACTCTTCTGTCCACCTGCCAAAAATCAAGCAGGGGCCACAGAAAGGCAGCAAATAAAAACACAATCTAAGTCTGTGCTCTAAAGCCTGTTTGCTTGCTTACTAAAAATCTGACAATTCAAATTCTGCTACTAGAAATAATTTACATAAATGCTTTGATATTTCAATGATAAAAGACAGAAAGTTTGCTAAAATCCCGAGCAGAGGGATAAAAACGGAGGATAAAAAAAAGAAGAGAGAATGTCTTATATGTTAAATGGAATCAGGTATCGGGGACCAAATTGAGTTTTTTTTGGAAAGATGCAGGGCACAGGAGGTCTGTGCAGGACCAGATTTCTGTTCAGTGACAAAGACCGTCCGCCGTGTTCGTCTGCGATAGTCTGCAAATGCAAACGGCTAATTCATCATCCTGCCTGCGACGGTATTCATCTATGAAAATAATTATCCAGGCTGTGCACGGCGCGCGGCTCCGAGTCAGGAAGCCCTCGCATCATCTCACAGAAGGTGGGGAATTGTCCGACTCGCACAATACACGTTAATCCATCAGGGTGGAGTAATTAGTCGCAGGGTGGGGATCACCTCTGCCAGCTACATTCATCCGGCTGGCTGTGAACAGGCGACACTGGAAGTCCTAATGATGAGGTGCCAGCAGAGGTGGACGACAGCGAGAGATATCTGGTCATCAATTCCTGATGAGAGCGGCGCCATAAAAAAGAACGTACGGTGCTATACAACCCCCATACTGCACAGCGAGTGTGTTTCCACAAAGATAATAAATTATTCAGAGCCCATCCATCCTCCCGGGGCATCCTTGGTAGAATTTACTGATGCACTATTCTTCAAAATAACAACAATTAAAACAACAAAAGGGGGCCAGTGTTGTGCTACAGCTCACGCCAGCCACTTGTGTAATTAGTAATTAGTTCGCTCATAAATGGTGTCTGGGAGGGCTGCTCGGTAAGCTCAAAGTAGCCGAGGGAAACGCAGGCAGGGTGAGAGTTTCTCCTCCTGTCTGAACGCTGCGTTCAGCTACATCTCAGGGAGTTAAAACATCAATGGAAAGTTATTTCATTTTAAAAAGTGACAAATCTACTGTACACAGGTGGATATATTTCAAGCAAGGTTTTTGATAAAACTGTCTTGGAGCAAATGAAAACCCACCGGTTTTTCAGAAAGCTAAAGGATGACAAAAATGTTTTGGCCAACTTATGGCGTATGACCACAGTGACGACTGCGGGACCCTCAAAACGAAAGACATGATATGAATGATTTCTGTTACCGACACATTGGCTGGAAAAAAACCCCGCTAAAATCAGCATCTCAATGGAAATTTTATACAAGTGCAAGACTAAAGGGCTTTTCACTTGGCTTTAGCTGAACATGTAAAATAATTAGTATCAAACCTGCACTGGAGATTTTTGAAAATACAAAACGTTTTCATTTTCACTGCCTCTGGACGACAGAGGCGGCATATAAGGAGACAAGTTTTAAAAAATGCAGCATATGGACAAACATGAACCAGATCATTCTGATACCGGATTATTTAAGATTTATGAAACCTTCAATATCAGAAATCAGGAAGGATTAAATCCCGTCTCATCCTCATGAACCCAGTATATTACATCATCTCATCTGGTGAGCTGGAAGTGTCATTACAACCATGTTAATAAACGAAAAACCTGTAAGACATTTACCCTAAGGTCAGGGCAAGGCTCAAGGAAGGAGCCTCAGTAAGCATTGTAAATGTTAAAGTTCATAACATTAAATAAAAATGCCTTGTTAGTAAGGGTTGCCAGGAGAGAAATAAAATATTAGATGTAAACCAACTATAAATAAATAAATAAATAAAAAAATCAGAGAAGCCCAGGTTTATGGAAAGAAATCACAAGAATTTTATAACAAAATCATTTGACCTGATGAGAAAAAAAGGACATTTGGACATAACGCAGAGCACTGTATTAGAGAAAACGGCACATCCGCACCAAAAGCTCATACTGTTTTTACATTGAGTCAACCATGAACTCCTCAATGGCAACTTTTTCCAGAGTCAAATGAAACGTAAACAGAGCAATTTTATCTCCTTTTCTTTTTAGAAGTCATATCTTTTCAGAGTTCTCACTCTTTTAATGACTTTATTGTCTTACTGAATATAAACCACAGTGTATCAAACTTCCAGACCGCTCAGGTCTTCTGGCTCCAGCCTATTCTGCAGAACCAGAAGCAGAACCAGACATGGAGAAGCAGCATTTAGTTCCTAAACTCCATTTTTCTGGAACATACTTCTAGAAAACTGTAAAAGTGCTGAAAGCCAAAGTTCCTCTAAATTAATTTAAAAACATATTTGTTTAGGATCACCTTCAACTGTTCTAGTTAAACTCTTTTATTGAAACATTTTCCTAAGTTTTTATTTTGTTTCAATTTTCTTCCATTTTATTCCAATTGTTTTTTTACTTGCTTTTTTTACTTGCTTTTGTTCTGTTTCTATTTTCCTATGTTTTAATCATGTAAAGCACTTTGCGTTGTCCTTGCACTGAAATGTGCTGTACAAATAAACTTGCCTTGAATCTCTTTACTCCCACATCAGTAACCCAAACTACTGTGCACAGTAACAGGTGCAACACAACTCATTTAAATAAAATGATCTTCAGGAAAAGTTGGTGCTTTAACAGCTGTAAATTTTACGCTGACCTCTTCCCACGGGAGCTGAAGGCTACGTTGCAAACATCTCAGTATCACAGGTTCAAGGAGACCCGCTTGATGTCGACGCTCCTTCGACTAGTCATCCTGGCAACAGAAGGACCTTCTGAGAATTGCCTGGGTGCTTTTAAAATTATGGCTGATTCTGTTTTCACAGCATTGATAGCATGAACACGATAACATGACCTTTATCACAGCAAGCAGGACATGCAAAGTGGATCTGCTTTCATATATCACTACAAGCGGCTGCGCTTTGGCACAAACAGCCGTTCGTAACTGCTTGCCGCTAAATTAATTTGGGTACAGTCATCGAGACCCGCATATGCACAGGAGATGTTACCTTCCTGCTTATTTGATATTAATGCCAGTTTCCACTGGCAGCCCTCAAATCGCTCAAACATTGCCGCTATCCCCCCGGATAATTTTGCTTTGATTTGCATAAACCATGTGTTGAGGAGAAACGAGAGCAGCGGCCGATTGGGGATTTGTCATGTTGAGGAGCGGTAGCTGGAGCGCTGGCTCTTTGTCAAACCGTGGCAGCGATGGCTTCAGCGAGATCTCTGGGCTCAAATTAAAATGAAACAGGACCAAATACCGTCCCGCAGAAATTGTTTGGCATGATTAAGTTGTGCGGGGGTGATTTTTTTTTTTTTTTTTTTGCATGTGCGCTAATGCCTATCCTTCCTACTCCAACGAGGTGTAGAAGCCCATCTACATGTGTTAATTCACCTCAGCTAATGTTGTTTACTAGATGTAGCAGAGGTGATCCCGGGGTCACAGACATGGAAACGTTTCCATCTTCACCCCAATGAATGACAGTCCACGTGTAATTTTACACATCCTCGCTATTAATCAGAGAAACCTCTTATTTAATCTATTTCTCATTTAAACCTAAAAGCAAATGGTAGATCCAGTATTTAATGACAAATGAAGAAAGCTTTGGATGAATGACACTCATGATAGGGCTCACTTTTCATTGACCCTGCAACTAAAAAAAACAAGGATACCTATTTTTTAAAAACTAATACAACGTCATCACTTACACCTTCCAATTAATTTCAATTCATCGGCGTTTTTCAGAATGTGATGAGAGTTAAAAAAATAAAGTTTGATATCGCGTCTCTGCCATCTCAGCAGCTTGTAAGGGTCTAAGTAATCGCATATGGGTGAAATAATGCAAATGGAGGCCTAATTACCTTTGCATGGAGCCTCCAATTAGCACCAATTACACTGAGTGTAAATCTAACAACAAAAGCAGGTCATTAAAAATTAATTATATCAGCTCATTCGAGGGAGGGATAAACATTGTATCAGAGAGTTTTAATCAATAAAAAAAGCAAAAGTCATGACAGTCGATTTTTTGTGATAACTTCAAATATCAACGCACAAACGACAAAATAAAATGCATGTTCGGATTTTTGTTGCGTCAACAAAGAAAAGATGATATTTGTGTTTTTGATGAAGAGAGGCATTTTTCTCTGTGATTTTGACAGCATTCATTTAAGGTCATTTATCACCACACCAGCTAGGTAATAAGGCCATCCACCGGACTGGACTTGCATAATTCTGCCATTACTGGCCCATTGTAATATTCCTCTGACCTCTAGCTTTCAGAGCTGATCTTGAGTGGTATGACAAATCTAGATTCATACACTCCACGCTACGAACATGGACCAAAAGGTAAACACAGCCGAGAAGCTCAAGGTCAGATAAGATTGGATAGAGGGAGTTTTTCAGTCTGAAGACTGCAGCTTGTAACAAACTGAACAAAATATTAAAATTGCCACTAAACTAATGGAAAGCAAAGGTAAAGTTTCATTATGTACCCGATTTTAGTTGTTAAATATTTCTGCAGCACTATGTTCACTAACACAAACATTGGCTAACTAGATTATAAACTTTAGTATGCAAAAAAATATTAATACTTCATTTAATGGGGCCAATAAATGCCCCCGTTTACTAAACACCTTTCTTGAGGGATGTAACATGCAAATATTACATAAAAGAGCAATTTTTCAGCATGCATTACACATTTTATATCGTCATTAACCCTGTGCATTTAAAAAAATATATATTGTTAATAAAAAAATACCCCATGGTGTAGCGCTCTGGTCCTCATCCCTATACAGAGTTTGGTTGAGCTATTGCTGCTATTTTTTAGACATTCTTTTTCTCAGTCATAGAAAGTACTCTCTGCTCTATTTTTCTAGCTTTGTCTGTTTATTATATAGCACCACTAATGGAGCCAACGCTGCAGCCCGCTTTGTACAGTCTTTCTTTTTTCTCATGGAAAGCGCTCACAGCTCAGTGTGTTCGTGTTTACCGGGCCCTTTTTTTTTTTTTGCTGATATTGAATTATTTTTAAGGTGGCCATTCATACTACTATTATCTGTGTGAACGCATGTGCAGCTAACAGAAGGAAACGTCACACAGCAGCTCACTGTTTACGGATGTAATGGGAAATGTAATGGTTTCTGGAAGCGTTAAACAAAGCTTTGTTAAAAAAAAAACACAAAATTAAAAAGTGGATACAGTCAGCATCTCTCCTTGTTATTCTTAGTAAACTGTTGAGCAACAGGAGTTGACAATATTAAGATCACATCGTGGCAAGATGCACAGAGCCAATGATTACATTATTTAAACTACAACAAGCTATGAATCACCATTTTATTATTTAACTTTATGTGCCTTGTCCACTTAACCCCCCTCTGGTCACAACAGAACCTGCCTCTATTAGGGTTTCTATTTTGTTAAATTACAAACAACTAAAATTGACTAGACATATTTTTTATCTGAATCAAGCTATACGGTTGTTTGTAATGGTGTGTATTAAGCTGATTTGTATTCAATTTGGACCAAACTGCATTCTATAAAATTGTATGAATCGAAACATTTTATCTTGTAATTGCCTCAAGACGAAATTTAGTACAAATAGGCGCCTATATAATTAAACTGAACTAAGATTGAAATGTAGTGAATAGAAATTGTTTTTAACTGTAAACACAAAGTTTATAAAAAAAAAATCTTTATAAACTGAGAAATGTTTATAAAGAAATGTTTATCTAGCAGCGGTTTTAAAGACTAAACCGACACCAAACTTCTAGTGCAGCTTTCTAAAAGGTGGAGCTGAACTTGACCTCGCCTAAGGCTGAAGATCTATGAGTCAACGATGATACTCTGTCTTCACAGCGCTGTACTTTCTGTAGAAGGAAGCTCTGGTGTTTTATGTGTACTTTTCTGCCTTCGCTGCAGGAGGACTGGGTTCTAAAGATAAAGGTGTTCCCCCTTTCTTTCCCCCTTTTTTTTTTTTGTAATGTTGAAAGTAGCAAAATAAATGACCTGCTGGTCCTGTGGTGTAATTACAGTGGCTGGAAGCATACCGATCTATCAAGAGGAAGAGGGGAGGGGAGGGGGGGGTTCTGACACGCTGCAAAGGGGTTAGTCAAAGGAGATAGCCTTTGACTAACTACTGGCCCCGAACAATCGATACTGGGCAGATATTGCATCCAGGCAGAGGACGGGGAAAAAAAAGAGCTCTAAAAACTTCCCAAACGGCTTTTCATTCAGATATTGATCAGAACCCCTTTATCGTGACCTTGCTCCATGAAGCCATATACTTTCTTAAGGGTATATGAAACTCATAAATCTGATAGTTGCTACAGGATTCTCGCTGGCGGTGAAGCAGCGAGGGGCAGAGCTGTGGTGGTGTAATTGGTCTTTTTTGGGACGGTGTCCTGCTTCCCTGCCTTCATGACGCCACCCTCCATTACTATTCTAGGTGAGCGTGAAAAGAACAGACAACAGGGGTGGAATGGGACTCAACTACAACACACTGCACATCTCTGTGAAGAAAAGTATTTGCCCCTGAGCAGATTCCTACTGGTTTTACTTTAAAAGAAAGTTTAACAGATAATCAGAATAAAATCATATGGTACATAATTTAGTCTAAGATGATTTTACTTGGACTAGGCCACTCCAAAACTTCCTTTTCTGTTTTTGTACCTGCTGGTGAGCTTAGTGTTAGTGATCTGCTGCGTTACCCAAGTGTGCATAAGTTTGAGGTCACAAAGTGATGTTTGGACTTTTTCCTGTTAAGGTAGAATTCATAGAGCCATCATTCCAGACTATCACACTGCCACCACCTTTTGGATGTTTGTATGATTTTTTTTTTTTTTTCTGAAAAACTGTTGAAATACAGATTAAATGATAGACACACATTTCCACTTTTGACTCATCCGTCAGCAGAATATTCTCCCAAAAACATCTACGGATCATCAAGAACCTTTCTGCCTAATGTGAGGTAATGTGTCCTTTCTTGTCATAAATGGTTTTGGCCTTGGAAGTTCACCACTGAAGCCATTTTTGCCCAGTCTGTTTTTTTTACTTGAATCACTGACTTTAACTGAGTCAAGTGAGGCCCGTAGTGCACTAGATGTTGTTCTGAGATATTTTGTGAGCTCCTGAATGAGTTGATGCGGTCTTGGAGTAATCTCCTATGGAGATTCAGCGCTGTTTCATAATTTCTGTTTGGAAACAAGGCCTCTCATTGTGGTTTTCTGGAGATCCAAAGCATATAAAATGGCTTTGTAACCTTTACTAGACTGATGGAGGTCAATTCATTAATTTCTCTTCAGTTCATTAATTTATTTAGACGATGACGTGGTGTTTTGCCTCTTCAGATCTTTAATTCAATTAAATTTTATTTATATAGCGCCAATTCATGAAACATGTCATCTCAAGCCTCTTTCCAGAGTCAGACTCCATCAGATCCTCCAGGTTGGTCAGAAAGTTTCCTCTCTAAGGAAACCCAGCAGGTTGCATCAAGTCTCTCCAAGCAGCATTCACTCCTCCTGAAAGAGCGTAGAGCCACAGTGGACAGTCGTCTGCATTGTTGATGGCTTTGCAGCAATCCCTCATACTGAGCATGCATGAAGCGACAGTGGAGAGGAAAACTCCTCTTTAACAGGGAGGAAAAACCTCCAGCAGAACCAGAACCAGGCTCAGTGTGAACGCTCATCTGCCTCGACCCACTGGGGCTTAGAGAAGACAGAGCAGAGACACAGAAAGCACAGAAGCTCATATTGACCCAGGAATCTTTAAGCCTGCTTCATGTTGCTGGACAGGACCTATTTAAGTCGGGGATACCCAAAGTGGGATGTTGCAAGATGATCCAAGAGATGATCTAAATTCCTGTCTTTATTCATGCCTTTTGATTTCCTTCTTAAACATGTATGACTATTCAGCATCAGAAAATATCTCAGTTTTTTCTTAATAGGTGGAATTAATCTACTGTTTTTGTGGAAATTTACTCCCCTGTGGCCAGCAATTTATTGTCTTTAATAAACAGTAGCCATAATAAAAAATTTGGGGGGATTTTACCTGAATAAAGTCATAATAAGTGTGCAGGAATAAAGAATTATGACAAACACACAGGGGAAGACTGTTTTTTTTTTTGTTCTCATAAAATTCCGACTTTATTCTCGTACCTTCCATACAGGAGAAAATGTTTTTTCATTATTGAATGAAGTCTTTGTTGGGAAGTACCATTTTCTATTTACTCTGGTTATCACTGATATTAAAATTTGCTTCATATGAAACATTTAAGTGTGACAAAAGAACAACAAACACTTTTTGACATCCCTGTACCTTCAGTTTAGTTTGTTAGTTTTTGGGGTGCATTTATCTCCGGCATTAATGAATCCCTGGAAGCCGCTGCGTCTACGAGGACGGAAAAGAACCAACCTTAACTGCACCACTTTCCTTTTTGCCGTCCTTCTAAATCATCCGCCAAGTGTAATTTTTGAATCTCAGAATGTGCTGCAACACTTAGCCGTGCTAACATATGGACATCATCAGCTGTTAATATGTTTCGCTGTGACACTTTGTTACTATTCCTCGCCGGCCCCCGCCACTGTACTGTATATACAGTGGATGTAAATGTTATCATTAAGGCTATATTCTAATTCATATCCATGAGCCAGACCGCATGGTAGGGCCCTCGTGGCATGTTATTTTATGTAACCGATGGAACGCACATCTGTCAAACTTAGAACGGTCTCCCCAGAGGTTTAAGGAACATCCTTTTTGTCAGAGTCACAACTTCTCTGGCCCAGACGCACGGCAAAGTGAATGATTAATGAAGCCGAGGGGTTCTGCATTAAACCCATTCGAGGACTTTGGCGCAGAAGAGGTCTATGAGATGCGAAGGGAGCGACCATAACTGAGGACAGGCCCCGTTTATGTTTACACTTCATGTTTATGGCTGTATCAAGGCAGATGGATGATCACAACTCGAGCCCCAGCTAATTGGTTTTGAAGTAGCCAGCATGGGGACTAAAGGAAATAACCTTCTCCTAGTTGGCTGCAGCTGCCGGGCCTCAGAACGCTGCGTTACGTTTGTGTTTGGACGGCTGGTATTTATAAGGAAACCCAAAAGACATTCCCAATTTAAAAAAAGTCACCAATCTTAAAGATGATCCACTTTAGCGAAAAATAATCTGATTTATTTTATGCAAATCCACAACTTCATTACTTGTCTGTTAAAAATATAACCTGATATGTTAAACTAGTGTGACAGGTGTGTGTTGAAATCCATGTTGAAAATTCTCTCTCAAATTATAAGGAGGTGCTATTTTAATTCTAAAGGTAACGTTTTATGTATTCTTAACAGTTTCCTTTGCATTTTACCATCAACTTGTAATTTTATTGCTATTTTTTTTTTTAGTTGGTCCTTTAATAGTTAAAGAAGTTATATCAGAACCCAAGACCAAACTTTTACCATTTGAAACAGCTTTGTACAACGCTCCTGACAGGGTGTCAGTTCCACCTCTTGATCCTTCTTTCTCGCCCATCCTCTGCTTGCTCTTCGTCTTCCTGCCCCTCTCGTGTCACGCATTTCCGAGAGCCCGTGTTTTGTAAACTGTTATGCTTTTGTTTCCTATGGTTATATTCTTCGCTGACGTGCTGGAGTCCCATTTCCTTTTTCAGCCACGAGTCCAGAGTACCAGCGCAGTCGTAATGTACGGCGTGTCCATAAAACACACACACACACACACACACAGACACGAGCCCGGTGCAGACACTGAGCAGACCTCGACTTCAGCACATGCATTACTTTCAATATTACGCACCATAATTTTGATTTAGGTCTGGAATAGATGGATACAAGTGGAAATTATTCTTACTGCTACAGCTTCTTGTGCATTATTAATATAGTAAAATGCTAAATGATGGGACGTGAATGTCCTTCCTGCAGTAAGCCTGGTCCCGTGGTAGAACTTGGGAGGGGGATGTAGCTTCTTACAGATTAAACTGAAACTGGATGGTTTGTTTGTGGCTACCAAGGTGGCAAAATCAACAAAACTTGCCATTTATATTAGAGAAATAATGGGAAATCATTCAGTTTTTTGCTTAATTGGCCCTGAACAGCGAGTGCATGATAAGGAATGACGCGGAAGCTGTAACAGGGATGACTCGATGTTGGATATTTTTAGTGTCAGGGAGGAGTCACACATGACGTCAGAGGAAGATGCAATACGGTGTTTAAAAGAAAACATTTTCCACAACATGTCTGTTACTAGCTTTGGCCGCGATAGAGAGACAAACTTCAGCAGGTAAGGCTGATTAGACAACAGCAAAGTTGTCCTGTTTTATTATTTTGAGCTTTCCACCACTGAGCTTTCAACTCCTTGAAATTTGTTGGATTTTGTAAATGTTGTCAATCTTTATCAATACTACATACATTCTCTAGGAAATACTAACAGAGACCACTTTTTTGTAAGGCTAGCCAATCAAGGAGCGCTAAAGATGCTAATCGCTCAGATCAGATGCTAAAGAAAGCTTAAAATAGCAACATTGCAATCGTTTCACATTTGCTATAAAATAATTACGGTAAAACGTTGTTTTACTGCAACTCATCTCATGCAAGCGTGACGTTGGCTCTGCTCCTAATTTAAATAATTCAAAACTGCTCACGGCATGAAGGCTAAAAAAATATATTTTTAATGCCGTTCTTACATCTTCATTGATCCTAAGGAAAATTGTAAGTGCCCTGAGACGACATGTGTTGTAAACCGGTGTTATATAAATATTACATTTTATTTGTTGCATCAGGGAAACCACCAAAAACATGGAGGACATTGGGTCCCAAGGACCAGGACTGAGACCACTATTCTAAAACAAACTATGGAATCCAAATAAATAAGAAAAGCCAACCAATAACCAGAATATCATTCAATCAATCCCAACAATCAGAATTACACCGGCAGGTTTGACGTTAGCAACACGTTCTGAGATATTTGACAACCTAAAGTGTTGGGAGAGTTTGAGCAGTCAAGGGTGGGCAGCTGCACACAGGAGAGTTATACGGTCAAATAAGAGCAAATGGGCATGTTTTCACCTCCTAAATTCACTAAACAAACTAAAGGATTTAGTTTTTGTGTTTAAATGATTAGATGAATATTTATAGGAAAATATATCCTAAAAACTTTAAGAGCAGGGGATGAATTAAATCCCTGTTTTTGTTTTTAATCTAAAAACTATTTATAAATAACATGAAATGTTATTTTCATTGTTGAACAGTGGATATTAAAAGTTGGTTCAGTGTGTTTTCACAATATATAATCTGCTTATGGATCAAAAAAAAAATCATGAGGGTTCTAATTCATTAAATCTTTGAAATCTACACCACAGATGTGAACAACATGAAAAGCTAATTTTTTCACAGCAGAAACCTTAAGGAATATTCATAAAAGTGAGCAAGAAATACATTTTTTACAGAAATTGTAGTTATTAGAGGTTAATAAAGCCCAAGTAACAAATAAAATGTTGCACACTAATTTACTCTATGCAGCAAAAAAAATTTAGCCTCTTAGAGAAATACTCAGGCCGGTAAACATTTGTCATCTATAGAGAAAATCTGTTAAAATAAAAAAAAATCCCTCTGCAGCGTTTTGTTCAGACATTTATATGTTCTGTATCATTGGTAGAAAGAAGGAATCAACCTTTTTGCTCAGCATTGCGCCGTTAAAAAGATGACGTAGCGCGAGATAAAATAGTAATGCTTATATCAATACTTTGTCCATTACAGGTCAGCTAACTGTCCTGCTGAACAGTTACAAAGCTGTTCGTTTTCGATCTCCCGAGGCCGATCAATACGGAGGCATACTGTTTCAATTTTGCAGGCATTGATTTTCTCTATAACACTCCGACCCAAACGCATTCGTCTTCCTGAAGGAAGGAAGATTTGATTTACTGAAGAAAAATTGGAGTGCACATCACAAAGATTTTTTGCCAGGCAGGAGTGTGACATGCCAAAAGATGGATGTCCCTTGGCTGGGAAGCCTCTAGCCTAAGGGTGTCCATTAGAGCAGCACGGCAGCAGAAAATGAGCTGCTTATATGAGGAGGGAGACGAGCTGCGTTTCAGGGAAGTCGCTGTTGGTGAGCTTTGCTGGAAGAAAGTGAAAAAGAAGAAGGATGCTGATGCAAGCTCGTGTCTACAGCCGGAATTACGTTTCCATTTCCAGGCCTCATTTCTTCAGCTGCAGCTGCCTCGCCTTTTAAACTCCCTGTTTTCTGCAGCGGCTTCCTATGGTACATTAGTCAGCCTATTAGAATGCAATGAGGAGGCGCTATGAGAGGTCGGAGAAAGAAGAGAGCAAGTGTGTCCCGTAGGGCTGAGTTGGTGTGCTCCATCATCTGCCCTCATCTCCCTTCTCTGTCTGTCAACTTTGTCCAGGTGTCATGTACATGAGATGATTCCTGACCCAAATAAACACTGCAGCAGGCTGCATCCTCAGTGGACTTCAGCTCAAAATAGGAAGCGGGGGTAGAAAAAAAAAAGGTGGAAATGTAAGAGTGAAAAATAAAATATCTGCCGGTTGTTATGTGTGCGGCTGATCGTTTATATTTTTGCTACCTCTCTGCTGGCGCGGCGTAAACCTGATTCCTCGGGTGCTGAGAGAGAAATCCACGTCCGGGGTGCCTTGTTAACGTTTTTATTCCTTTTAAACTTCCCAACATTTCTCACATTAGTGACGAGCATCAGTCCACTTTATTGGGAATTAGGGTGATACAGCAACACGAAGTAGTGCAGTATTCTGAATGCAAATAATACCCAGTAGCGCTGGACGATGTAGAAAAAAAGCATATCGATAAAATAGAAATCCTACTTATCGATCACAGTTATCGGCAACATGTCAGCGTAATGGACCGTTACGCCCCTAAACAACATTAGCTAGCGCTAGCTTCTATTAGCTTGATGAACAGCCCCCTTCGAGCTGCACTACGCAGTGGGAATGCATCCAGAGAAGCAGCGGAGCGACACACCAGCCTGCCGCCGCCAGACATCCAACGTTACACTGAAAAAAAAATCCTGGAGAGATCCCTGTCGATATTGATAATTATCAAAACATAATGCAGCCCTGGCCACTTTATGCTGTTGCTGGATGACATATTTTTAGATAAAGAACACTAAATTCAATCTCAACCCTTTATTCAACCAACTTTTTACTAGAACTGCAAGTGTTAAAGAAAAGAATAAGGAACGCGTGCTTTCTGAACTCTTTGAAGGGGGCGGAGCTTGGTGACAGTCTTCCTGGGTCTGCGTTGTGATTGGTTGGACTGATGTAATGACATAAATGAAAAATGTTCTTTTAATGAACCATTTTTTTTCTATTGGGCCACACAGCGATACAAATATACTGTTATTGAATTATCGTCTATCCCTATTAATTAGATGATTATTTTTTAAATGAAAATTTAAAAAAAACGAGGCATGGATTTGTATTCAGGTTCCTTTACTCTGGTACCCGAAAGTAAAGTAAAATCCAATCCAGTGCGACAAAATGAAAATGTTACGAGTATAGCACAACTTCAAATGGTTTTCATGTCTTTTCCTAACGTTCGGCCCACAGTTGACTGTCAGTTATGAAAATGGTATTTTAAGACTCTTAAAACTATTGGAGGCATGATAGACAAATGAGACAAGAAAAATGTTACAACAGTGTAAAACATTTTGTGAAACAGGAGAAGCAGCCATGGGAGCTCTGGAGGAGCTGCAATGATCCGCAGCTCATCTGGGGGAAATCTGTCAAGAGGACAACCATCATTGTCCTGTGAAAATCTAACCTGGATGGTGAAATAGCTGAAAGAAATCCCGTATGCAATCTGCAGCAGGTCATGTAGGGAACACAGATAATAAGTGGAGCAAGATCTGATCAGATAAGACCATCAATCTTTTGGCCGACATCCAAAACACCATCCCCACAATGAAAAACGGCAGTGGCAGCATCATGCTGTGGGGTTGCTTGTCTTCAGCAGACAGAGAAGCTGGACAAATACTCTGTTCATAACAGGTATGACTTTCCCTTCATTACACCTTTATGCTCCACCATGTGTTGGTTAATTAAAACTAAAAACATGTAGGTTTTCAACTGATACATGAAAAAGGGGTAGGGGTGTGAATACTTTAGCCAGTCACTGTGTCAGTGATGGCATCTGTTTCTGTCCAGCTGTGGACATGTCCATGTTTTGACAATAAGTGACAGAACCGAAAGCAGAAAAATGCTTAAATTCAGCTTCTATAGCAGCAATTCACAGCACAGGTCGTCTCAGGGCACTTTTAAAAAAAATTAAAAAAAAATCTCTCAATTCAATTGAATCATGCAGATTCCCAGTCAAATCCAATGATAAAACTAAAGGAGACGGAGACGCAAAGTGTAAACGACAAGCAGTGAAGGAAAATGAATGGCTTGTTGTGACAGAAAGGGGGGGGGGGGGATCCCAGACAAAAGCAGCAGCCGTCGAAGGGAAAAATCACCTAACACCTCCGTCCTCCAGAGGACCAGGCCTCTGTAAGCTGGATATTAAGACACCGATTGCATTCAGGCGGGTCACACCGTGTCAGAAGATATTAGATGCCTGCCGTGAGCAAACAACAATTCCCATCAGCTCACAAGAAAATAATATTTTCATTTTCGGATTCTTTATTAAATGGAAACTTTGGGGAATACATTTTTATGGCATGAGACAGGGAGGTTGGAGTTTTACACCTCAGCTGCGAAAGGACATCATCATGTCGTCTGTGTGTTAGTGGATTTCAATTTCACAGCTGGGAAAAAAAAAAAAAGCGATGTGTGGTTCTTTGTGTAGATCTGCAGGCGCAGATGTTGCCGCAGCCCCGTTTTGTGTGTGAAATTAGAGCGAAAACATTCTCTACAGAGCCTGCAGGTATACAGGTGCGGAGAACTATTATTTCCCTTCGCATCTCGACTATACATTTATTGCGTTTGCAGCACCAGATGCTTCTCTTATGCCTACATACCACGAGCTCTGTGGTGCAAAGCTGCACCACCTGACCTTCACAGTAATTGACCAAAAATATTGATGTAATGGCACAGGACTGATTGTGATTTATTAAAAGAGCGCTGCACTCCAAGGCCCAGTGCCAGTGGCTCCCTGCGCCTATCGGCAGCCATTAGGAAAGCCATCAATAGCGCCGCAGCGCAGAGGATCTGTAATGGGGAGCTTTTCAAGCCTGGGCTCGTAGAACACAATATCCATGCTAAATGGCACCGCGGTTATGTGCGTATACGTGAAGGAGCGGAGAGAAAGCAGTAGGAGGAGCAGACAAGGGGAGATCGACTGAAGAAGGAAAGCGTATGACAAATAGCTCAGCAAATACGGATACGGGGAGGAAAACAAAGGCGGCTGCAGATAGCCTCCTGATCCAGCGGCAAACCAACTCTCAGGAGACTCGGTTGAGCTTAACAAGCGCGAGCCGTCTCCAGCTCACCATTACACACTACCTGCACAAACAGCCATCATTAGGGAATAGCTGCATTGGATTCTGCAGCCCATTTGGCGAAACAAACACGGAGGATAAGGTTGCCTGTGTTCCTAATGGGAGCTGAGCTTGTCCAAATGGCTTCCATATCTCTCCCAGGTCAATGCATCATTCAGCACAACGCTGCCAGCTTCACCTCTGCTAATTTAATATTAAAAACACTGCGACTATTCAAGGGATGTGAACAATATTCTTCACAGAAAATGAATGCAAATACTTAAATTCTTTATGAAGTTAATTAGTGTGCATGCTATGGGAACAAAACTGGTGCATTTTAATTTTTTTAGTCCAACTTACTTTAATTAATGTACAGTAGTTTCTTGTCCTTATAATTCCTTTAAAAATATATATTATTTTACCTCAGAGCCAGAAAACCCAATTTTAAAAGATACTTTTGTAAAACTAAAATATATCAATAAGTCAGGCCTTGAAAACCATGTTTTAAAAAAACAAACAAAAAAAAGCTAGACCTTTTTAACCAGAATATATGAAAAGTATGGATACTTATTGGCAGCAACAAAATGCAATTTTGCAACAACTGCATAAAACAACTGCATACTGGATAAAACCTGGGGAGTCCGATGAAAACATTGAAACAGGCACAGAGGACAGATTATTCCTTACCCATTAATAAGATAAAAATATGATCCAGGTTTGTTTTGGTCTCAGGATTATGAAACAATGAGAATCCAAGATTTGAGGAAACGTCCCAAACCCAAAGAAGACACAAAACAATTTGTGTTGCGGCTAGCACTAACAACCAGGCCAACTCTGCTGTGTTTCTAAGCATAAAGTTAATCAGGTTGTTGGTGTTTCCTGGTTAGATGTGCCCTCTGTCAAAACAAAACATCTGCTGGATAATTTTATCAGATTAAGTTTATAACTTCTCTCTCAAAGCGTTCCTCTTGCACATTTATGTAAGATAATTAGCTGTAGCAGCATGGCTTTTTTCTTTTGTCTGAGCTAAATAAGCCAAAAAAAAAATGAAGAGAACGTTTGACTGCAGTTGCTGTTTTTAGTATTTTCAGTTCACCGAGTGCCATGACGGCATCCTTTGAACAACGTGCCGACAGCTGCATTACTTTAGTTTAGTAATACCTTCACGAGTAAAACACTAACAGATTATGTGGAGACTTGCACAACTACAGCAGTTTTTCTTGTGAGAGTTGATGGGTGAAGTGGAAGTTCTGGTGGCCTTGTGCTTCAGAGTAACAATGCAGGTCAGAAGAGGAGCAGAAAATACACGTCTTACTGAATATTGCCAGAATTTCTATTTTTTCAATTATATCTATTGTCACAAGCAGTCACTCACTGCTGTGATGATTTAGGGTGTATTCACACAAAGAAAAGCCCTTTGGTCCACTTGCCAACTTTATTACCGTATTTTTCGGACCAGAAGGTGCACTGGATTATAATGGCATTACAATTAAATATTTTTCCCAAGAGTGTAATATCACTCCGCCCCTCCGCGTACACAGCTCTCTCCTGATAGGGAGAGCTATCTGTTTCTGTCAGGAGGATAGAATAGCTGGACAACACTGCCCTGTTTCTAACTTAAGGCCAAAATAAACATAACTTTTATATTGAATTAACTTACTAGGTTTATTGTTGCTAGCGCATACTCCAGGCGTGGGCTGCCTTACATGAAAGCACTTCTAGTTTAGACATTACAGTCATGCAGTCTTGTAGACAGCTCAGGGGTCTTATCAGGTACCGTAATGCTCCGAATATCCATTGAGCAGAGTGGCTTTGTGGCTAACCAAAGTCATACTTACACATTTTAACAGATTTTTGAGCACATGGTACCACAAAAAATATCAGTCATTAAGTACAACAAGTACGGTAATAATATTTAAGGTGCACCCCATCAATTTTTGTGAAAATGTAAAGATTTTTAAGTGTCCCTTATAATTTGAAATGAATACAGTATTTTTATTTTTTTGGTGCATTTGTTTTCACACTGTACATTTTGTAAGTGAACTATACCTTATAACACAGCTACATATATGACGATCGGTGCTTCCATGGTACAGAAATGATTGGGCGGGATGTAACACAGACCTGGATGAAAGCAACCATGGAAGTCCTGCTTGCTGCATTGCTGAGAAGCACATTATTTGCTGTTATTACATTTTGGAGCTGTGTTGACGAATGCTTGCAGAAAACTAAATGAGATGATGCCCTCTGCATTCTCTAAACCATAGCAATAGTGTTAGCAACACTGGGATAATGTTGGCCAAATGTCCTGCAATGGTGTCTCGTTAAGCCCAAAAAAGGAATGCGTTTCAGGTAACTGATTCGGATCGGGGCCGGTTTGTATTCAGACCAGAAGCAAACTGCACCATACCCCGGATTGGAAGCACCTCAAGAAGTGGGACTGAAACCAGGGGGTTAAAATTAACTCTGGTCCGTTTAAAGTGGACCAAATGTGGCAGGTGTGAATAACCCCCTAAAAACAGAGTAAAATCCCAATGCAGCACATTTAAACTCCCGAATAAGGTTCCAGTCTGTTAAAAGGTAGAGTCAGCCATTTTTCTGGAAGTTTTCCCGAGTCCCTTTTTTAATAACTGAGCCTGCGCAAGACCGTCTTACCTTGCTCCTCCGCTTCTCAGGGGGATAGTGTGAAATCTCCCAAATCCTTTTGCTTATTCTTTCTATGAGGCCTTTTCTTCTTCTATATCACATGAACGCGGTTCACTTCTTGTGACTCCCAGCCATGTTCAAAGTATATGGTGAGAGCAGCGGAGCTACAACGAACGGCTAACACCGAAGCTAACCGCTAAGTTAACCAGATATACAAACACTAGAAATGCGCATGCGCAGCCAACAAGCGAGGTTAAACGAAGAGATGAACATTGGGAGCAGAGCGTCAGAATATGGTAGTGGTCAACATAGTAAGGAGAATCCCCGGAACCAGGGATGAGGGTGAATATATAATGTTATGCAGAGCGAACAAATCTGACAAATCCTGCGTCTAATGCAGGATTGTTAAGTTTAACGTTTTACAGTTCCCACAAGATTATTTTTAACCTTTTCGAATATCTAGTATTTACTTACAGGATGAGACGGTTACAAAAATTGTTCTGAACAGGAACCACAAATCTTTAAGTCTACAAGCTATTGCTCTCGAACATTGTCGAATTCCTGCTGGACAATTTCAGACATTCCATCGGGGCAGAGTTTTGCAGTCCAACTCACTCTGGTACTCACTCTGTTCTCAGCACTTGCGTCCATTTCCTTGCTTCTATTTCCAATCAGATGAAACAAATTAATCTAGGACGCAGTCGAACAGAGTGACGGAAATGATCTAAAAATAAGGCTTTTTTAAACCTTGTTTAACTCGATACTATAGTTGTGTAAAATGACTTACACACACTTGAGGACACAGTTTTTCCTCAATCATTCCCAATCTGTTATGCATGCAACATACATCCATACATCCGCGTTAACCTTGTTGAAAGCGAGGCTGCGACGTCGGCGGTAGCATTCTGGGCTAAGATCGTCCAGACCGGGTGCATTTGGAGCCAACCAGACCTTGCAGTTCTTAGCAAAATATGCCGTCTCCAAGATAGCCCTACTCTCCAAAAGTAGAATATTTCACTCCCCATCAGGGCACAGAACCCAGGTCCTCCACTGCACTATCAAACTCAACACAATGAGTCTTTGTAAGAACGTTTGCTTTACCTGATGGACAAATTCCCCCAGGCCCCGTGTTTGTCAGTCAGAATGTTGATTATCTTCTGGATGAGTTGGGTGGATGTCATGTGGTCGCGAAATTTGGCAGCTCTGATCAAGTGGTCGCACATTTTCTCCTCATCTCGCTTGTCCGCTGCATACTGAGCACAGTTGGACTGGAAGAGAAGAAAAATGAAGCGTTAGAGGAGCTGCACATTTTTTTCTTTTCTTTTTTTAAAGAAATGAACATACTGGTGTTGTAAGATGCATAATCTGCAGTTATACACGTACAGGTGCAGACTAGAGAGGAGTAAATGTACCAGACCAACGGCGTCTCTTATGAATAAACTTTACTGGGAGTAGAAGCGATGGAAAAGCGTGCGGGTCATTTCTGCCCTCGTGTCACGGTGATTAATAACAGTGGACATGCATTTTCTAATGCCCTCCAGCACACCATATCACACGATACCTACAAAGCACAGGGAGGACATTTTTCTCTGTCAGAATTGGTTATCAGAAAAGGCCTTTGAACTCTGCAGCAACACCTTCTGAAATGAATAGCTATAATCTTTAAAAAAAAGTTGTTTTTTTCCCTGAACTATATCTCTTTCAAAACCAGTTTTTAGCAGCATCATCATGCAGTCCTTGTAGCTTACTCTGAGCTCCACTGAATCTGCTTAGCTTATAGGTCTGCATCAGCTTTTTGTGCGAGATCAGACCTAAAAATCCTGATTCAAAAACCTGTTTAAGTTCTATAGAATTACATTTTGTGTCTCTACCTTCATTAAATTAACCTTAAACTGTCCCAACAGTGATACAGGCCCTGTGACCCAAACAAAGCACAGCTGAGGAAAATATGACACGCTTTTCCAAAATTACCTGTAAATCACTTTATAATGGGCCCTCCTCTTTGATTTTAAAGCCAACATTTCATATCTGACAGAAAATCTATAGGTATAAATCACATTAGAGGGGCTGTTTTGCAGGCTGTGTGCCTTTAATTATCAATCTATGTCTCTTTATGTGACATTAAAGCGGGTCTTGACCTTTTGGCACGATGACCCAGCAAACTGGGCTGACGACGGAAGAAAGACGACTAAGTCCTTGAAATTTAAGGTCAAATTATTAAACTTTGTGCTGTGTGCTGCAGATCTATTTGTTTTTATAAACTGAAGTTCTGCATGAATAATAGACAGTGGAAAGCCAGACTGAAGAACCAAGATCTAAAAATAACTAGCAGAGTTCTTAAACATCTTTATTTTTATATATTTTCTATGGTGTCCTCAGTTTAATTGGGCCAATATTTACATTAATCAATATTTTATACAACACTACTACTAAATTTACTGCAGTTATTTCTACAGAGAATATAGAACCTGTAAAAGCATTACTCTGAACGGATGGACACAATTCTGGACATACAGACAGAGCCGGATGGACCGATAGATGGAGAGACAGA
Source organism: Fundulus heteroclitus (assembly GCF_011125445.2). Lineage (NCBI taxonomy): Eukaryota > Metazoa > Chordata > Actinopteri > Cyprinodontiformes > Fundulidae > Fundulus > Fundulus heteroclitus. The sequence goes on from NC_046365.1 coordinate 36,730,422, forward strand.
TGGACGGGCAAAATGATGGCTGGACAGATGAACAAATGGAAGAATAAGTGTTTGGACACAAACAAATGGATTGATCGACCGGCGGACGGACGGAGTGAAGTACAGCTGGATAAACAGATGAATGTCTTTGACAGACAGGAAAACCACAGACGGTTGGATAGACAGACATATCTGGACCAATAGAAGACTACATGGTTTCAGACCAACCGCCGAAAGACAGCATAAATTGTAAAATCAGGACAACAGACAAATAAACCAGTTTAAAATGTACTTGTTTACAGTTTAAAATGATGTGCTTTCATTACACTGACGCAAATTTAGTAGCAGAAGTTCAGCAGGTAGCAGAGCTGAGCAGAGACCATTTCCATCTGCGTCTGCCTGAAACATGTACGGTCTGCAGCACTAATCAACGGTGCTGGGTTCAAACTCATAACCATAAACAAACCCTTCATCACCTGTGTGTCGAGCCTGCCCAAACAGCCAAACCCTCCATGCTGTAATGGGCTTTTCTTCTATCCAAAGCCAAAGTCGACTATGGGAGAGAAGGCCAAATTCATAGACCCGGCCCTAAAATAACAACCAAAGAAGCTGAACGTATGAGTTGTGCCATTAAAAACCAAAGCTGGGTTCGCCTGTAAGTGGAAAAGACAAGTCACCGTTCATGCCGGGGGTCACTCTGTTGATGTGGGTTTAATGGAGGACTTATTATGCAATGCTAATATGAAAGCTCAAGTTAAATACCCATAATGCTGCATTCTCTCCTACAAAAGCCCACTGAGATAATAACATATTTAAAATATACATTTTTGTGGATAGCTTTGTGCAAACAACGTGGAAACGGTAAGCTTAATTCAATTTTATATTCCCTTTTTTTTGGTGGGGGAAAATATTCAAAAGGTCTATGTACACATTTGAGAAACAAACCATGAAAACTAAACAAGTGTTTCAATTTCCCGTGTTAAAAAGCCACAGCCGAGGCAAAAGGATGGCGGACGATGCTCCGGCGGCTTCCTAAACAGACAGCCACGAGGGCACAACTTGCTGGCAAGCGGGACCGTTATGACTCGCGACACGGTAATCACGGGCAGCACCTTCCATTACACGGCCCGGCTGACAGGGTCGAGCAGCGTGGATGCTGGCTCTGCTGGGGGAGACAGCTCACTGAAGACAAAATTATAATGACTGGCATTAATCGAGTCCATTACACCGAGCCCACGTCTCCCAAAATCCATCCCAGGGAGGAAAAAAAATGTAATTAAAAATGAATGTGTTTAGGCCAGGGAAAGGGAATGGGCTGCTGGTGAGGTGACTGGAGGGTGTGAAGAGCGACAATCATCTCTAAAATCTCAAACAAAAGCACTAAAACAGATTCATGTCAGCCAAGAAAGCAGTTTGACTTAAACCAGAAAAGACAAACAGAATCAGAAACTATCTGCTGAAAAAGTCAGGGGAACTTTCCAGCTTCGTGAGATAAGAGAAAACATTGAAGAGTGTTCCTGAAGTTTAAACTATTTTCTCATCCGTTGCCCGGCGCCGTCGGTAAGATGTGTGAGATGGAGGATTGAGAAAAGGAGCCCAAAATGTATCTGATCATTGAGGGGAAAAAAAAAAAAAGGAAATCTTGAGTTTGGGAACTTTATGGATGTGGAAATGACAGACCAGTCGGTGTGGTAACGCTGATTCTAACCAATCCAGCTCCAGCAGTTAGTGAGCCTGTTGGTGAAATCAGCAGCTCACTGCAGCTTCTCTATCTAAAGCAGATAAACATAGGGCTGGACGATTATTCAGTAAGGATATATATCCATCGATAGACGTATGGTTCAATATAAAAAGCAGGGGTCAATAAAAGAACAGTGCATTCTAGCCTATCATGTAGGTTATTACTACGGTCATTGCATCCTCCCAATCAATCACAAACCCAGAAATTCTCCATCAGTGTTCAAAGAGTTCACAGCGGACGTGTTCTTTTCTTCTTTTTTAACACTTACAGTTTTCGTAAAAAGTTGGTTGAATAAAGGGTTGTGTTTGAATCCATTTATTTAAAAATAGGACATTAAACATTCTGTACAACAAAACTGTTATTGAATACATTACTGTTCTCAACAGTGGCTTTCGAGTACTTTGGACATACTGTGGATATAATTCCTATTTTGAAAATTTTATTTATTTAAGAAGGGAAGGTGTGTATATATATATATATATATATATATATATATATATATATATATATATATATATATATATATATAAATAAATGTGTGTATGTATGTGTGCATAGATATGTATATAATTTTTTTTATTATATTGTTCTTTTCTGTTCTAGCTCTTAAAAATAGAACATTAAGCAACAGTATAAAATGACCAGGGCTGCGCATAAAATTACTATATTTTATTTGAATTTTATTTGATAAAATCAATATGATTTCTGTTTTATCGATATGCTTTTTTTCTATATCGTCCACCCCTAGATAAACATCAACATCACGACTTCTACAGAAAACAGCAGAACTACAGAGAAAAACTATTTCTGCACATGGAGCTTAAAGGGACAGTGTATAACAAATGTGGCTTTTAATTAGCAAAAAAATCAAGCATTGCTTTTATAAACACATACTCTGGCAAAGTCTAATAACCTCACATCAAAAATGTATATTAGTTTATAAATACATAGGTGCCTGTGCACCCACTGGGAGGTGCCATGTTGGTACGGAGACAAACTTGTCGTATGCGTTTCCCCTTTCTGTCTTCTATGTGAAGACGTTCTGTCGGTGGAGGAGTTTGAACAAGCAAAGGAAACCAAAAGAGTTCCAGAAACCCCCCTTACTAATAGGTAAAACTTTTAAAATTACAGTTAGCGAGCTAAAGGCAGCAGCTTTTTAAGCAGCCAACATCAGGATAGGCGATATGATTCTAAGCTGTGAAAAACTACAACTGAAGTTGGCAAATGTCTGCTTTAAATTTTGCTTCAGTCTGTGTTTCAAAAAGGTTAATTAGTAAAACCTATCATGACGTTCTTCCAGCAGGCGCTTCAAACTAATAACCGCACATTAAGACTGAAAAAACGCTTTCCCCCCCAACAGTCATGAAACCGTTAAATGGACTGTGATGCTACACGCACACACCAGCTTATAACAGCACTATACATGAAGATGATATGTGCAATTAATATCTATCCACTGTTTCTCCTTTACTGTACATTTCACTCTCAATACTGATGTCTCTACCACATTTATTTATTTATTCATGCACAATTGTCTTTTTACCCTCATATAGTTCACCTGCTCGCCTACAACTTGTTTATGTACTTTTCCTTTCTACATAGATGAGGGCTGGGTGATAAATCAATTTAATTGATTATTTTCAGATTTAATTTTTGGAAAATTGGAATTTTATTTTAGCCAACCAACTCATTTGGGCTTCCATGAAGAGAATAGCATGAATACTGAATATGTTTGGGAAAATGTGTTGTCAAAAATATTGTAAATATGAGGCACTTTAATTTACTTATTTTTAAGTTAGTTTAATGCTACACAAGTGAAGTTAAGTTTACTTACTTACTTACTTACTTACTTACTTAAGTATGTTCTCAGCTCATTGTGTTCCTAGCAGCAAACATTGTGTTATATTTTCATTGTTCACAGCGGCAGCGCGGCCATCTTGTTTTACAAGCATGTTTCACAGCTTGAATTTAGTTGCACTTTGAATTCAAGTCAACTCAAAGATTAAATGCCTGAAATAAAAGCTAGTTTTAAAAATCATTTCTGTAATCTATTTTTGTGAAACGAAAAGGATGGTGGGGGAAAATTATGTGTTAATCAGATTTGGTATAATAAAATCTGTGATTTTATTTCTAAGCCATATTGCCCAGCCCTAGGGGCCGGCGTCCTGCAGCTTTTAGATGTGTCCCAGGACCAACACACCAGAAACAAACGGCTTAATTTGCTCGTCCGTATGCAGTCAAGTTCTCCAGAGTCCTGCTAAGGACCTGAATATTTGACTCAGGTGTGTTGGACCAGGAATACATTTAAAAGTTGCAGGACGCCGACCCTAGAGGACAAGAGTTTGACACCCCTGACAGACGCAAACTCTTGAATGGCTCCTAAACTGTCTCATTGTTTTATCTATGACGTGTTTTTCATTTATTATTTCGCCTTTGTTTGTTTCATTTCTCAGGCTAGGAACCAACAGAATTACGTTGTAATGCGATGCGTTTCCTTTCTGTTCTAAATGGAAGTGGCCATGTCACAGGCTGACTGCTAGCACTAACGCCTCGAAGTGAAAAGGTCCCAAGTTCAAATCTCAGCTGGAGGCCTTTCTACATAGAGTTTTAATTTTCTCCTTCTGCATCTGTGGGTTCTCTCCACAGTCCAAACAAAATCAGCAAACATGCATGTTAGGTTAATCAGTCGATCTAAGCAGCCCTTCAGGCAGATGGCGGGTGGATAGATGTCCTGCAGGACTGCCAACCTGACCGAGCAAACACATCCATGCATAATTAAATCATGCTATAGATTTTAGTTTTTAAATTCACAGGTCTATACCGTGGTAGTCGTCAAAGTACCAAGATTTTTACTCTAGGTTAGAATACCATGAGAAATTCTCACCGGGCTTTGCCTAACCTTTAAGATAAGAAAGTCCTTTATTGCCCCATAACGGGGGAAATTAAACAATCAGCAGCAAAGAAGAGGAAACCGCTCTCTGAGCAGCAGTGATGTACTAGAGGCGGCTTTATGCAAACACTGAATTTGTTGTCAGATGACGCCTTGTCTAACACGCCCTCCTCCTCTATGGGTTGAAAGTTAACCAGTGTAACGGGCCAGATAATGGAAGCTCATTACATCATATCAGCCCTATGTTTATCAATTAGAGTGACACAGGAAGGTCCATCGTTATTAACCGTACCGCAGCGCATCTTCCAACCAAACCCCCGACATGAATAAGGTCTCAACTTCTTCTGTTGGAAAGTGGGAGGAAGAAGGGAAAACGGCAGAGACGTTATTAAAGTGCTTGATTTGCAATCTCTTGACACTGGTGGCACATCTGGGCTACAAGCTTTCAGAGGTTTGTCTGCTGCTCCACGAGGCTCTCCAATTTCTCCCATCCGTCGACAGGCCCTCCCTGAGGGTTTCATTTACAAAGGGGCAGAGAAACTGTCCAGAAGAAGGCGAACCATCATGCTTGTCCTTGTCTGGTATCAGAGAATGCAAATGCAGAGCAAATAAATTCCTGCTGGAGCACAATGGAGGTCTAGGGAGACAAGAGGACGAAATGAGAAAGGAGGATGGAGAGGGGGGGGGGGATTTGGGGGATGCTGAACAAAAGTACATTCTGAACCAGTCCACCAATTGGTTTCAGAAAGCTTCTCTTGCACTTGATCTCTTGCCCTCGAGTTTTCAAATTGCAACATAAAATGTCACCAGGGGAATTCAGACAATGGGCTCGGGAAGATGCGAGTGAAAGGAAGTGGAGGGGGAGAAAAATGAGGGCTTAAAAGTACAATGGCGAACAAAAGTCACCAAATGACAATGTCTGACAGCCACTTCAATTCTGAAATGATGCCCCTGTCACGCAGTGCTCCCAAGTATTGATTTTTTTTTCTTTCTTCTCTTCCAGTGCCAGAAGAAGAAAAAAAAGTTATCTAATCCATTTGAAACATATCCCCTTCTGCTGGCAACAGCCCCGATGCTAGCGGCCATCAAGGTTAACGCCGGCGCTACACTTATCAAAGCATCTCCCTCATCCTTCCTCGCTGCTCCGCCCTTCACGCAGTCTCTGGTCGATCTTTAATGGACTGGTCATCATGCATGGCTGCAGGCCTCTTCATCTTACCTACAGAGGAAACCCCTCGTCTCTGCCCTCCTTTTGCTACACTCGTCTGCAGACGCCGCCTCGTGCAAAGTGGCTCGAGCTCCGTTTGAAGGTCACGCGTGATTACCAAAATAAAACAACATTTACAGTCTGCGTCTGCAGATGACTAACGGTCTGATGGTACGAATGAAAGAGCCTTGCAGAACTGCGGCACACGGCTCAGAGTAAAAATGAAGAAACGGCTCTAACAAAAAAACAAAAAAAAAAAATGTAAGAGGCTAAAAATGGATAAAAACGTATAAAAGAATATAACAGGAAGCAATGACAAATCCTTACGATGCTCATTATAGTAATGGCACTTTGATCCGGCACTGCGAGCTCACCTTCAGGAGCTCACAGGAACAAAAAGGAAAACAAGGGAACGTCTCTGCAGTGACTAAAGGGACCGTGTCAAAGTGAGACAAAGGCAGAGTGAAGTCATATTTTGGGCTTAGCTGGTCACACATAATGATGGGACCAGTGGAGAAGGTACCTGGGGACTTCATTATGTTGACAAGACAGCAGGACGGAGACTACTGCTCACCAACAGCCCTCTGTAGCCCACTTTCTTTTCCCCGTCTGCTGGTGTCTCAAATAAAGCAGCCTCCACCGCGCGGCGAGAGAAGCACCAAAACATGCCTGCTTGTTTCATGTATTCTGACAACAAATTCAAACTAGAATATGGATTGAATTGGAACTGTTTTTGTTCTAATATGTAAAGTTTCTCACTTCTATGAAAAATACCCCCCCTTTCAGAAACTCAATCCCAGGAACAGGCATGCTGCTGTTCGGTTCCTTATTCTCCTGACAACAGATTTGCCCATAATGGGAGAGTCGGGCATCCAGGCCTGCTGACATACTACATTACAGCTGCGACAACTACATGACAGCCAGCTACAGTTGGTGGCAGCTATCAGTTTGAGCGCTCACATCAGTTTAATGTGGTGAAAATAGCCTCTGGGAGTTGTGGTTTTCTAACTCTCAGCTGGGCGTGACTGACTAACCTCAGCTCTATTTTATGTGCCATGTTGTTTCTGCAACTGCTTTTAGCTTATTAGTCGTAATTTAAATGAAAAAAAAAAAACAGCCTTCATGAAAAATTAGCTAAAGAGATATTTTTTTATGATGAAAAAAAATCCACAGCAAAGCCCAAGAGTGTCCATACCCTTGGCGGATTTAGGTTTAAATTCAGTTTTGAATTTTACCACCATATTTCCTGTGATTATCTGTGGAGAACATTTAAGATTAGGGTGCTGGCTAAGAGGCCTTCCAGCCAAAAGGACTTGGAGATCAATGCCAAAGATAAAATTATCAAAATCCTTCAGATGCAAAGAGCTGAACAGGCATTATAACGTTTTTCCGTTGCTGTAACGTCAAATAAAGATTTGTCCATTGCGTGTTTAGAAGGGAGTGAATCATCTGGCACCTCTTTTTTAAATAAAATTTAAACAAAAACAGATTTCATTCTTCAAAACTGGACTTCATTTTTATTTTAAACTTTTAAATCTGCCACTGCATCTTCATTTGAGAGATTCGCGCCATATTTTCTCTCTAGAAGAAACTGTGGTTGAATGAAATTAAGCAAATCAAAATCTGCCAGGGGGTATGAATAATTCTGGGCTTAAATGAAGCAAAAACTAAATATTTGAGTTTAGATATTTCAATAATCCCTTCAAAACCTCACTAAGTTGTTACATAAAAGCAATAAAACACATTTTGCATATTTTTTTTTTTTCTCAAATTTGTTTATTTGTTTTTTCTTCAGGTAACAGTAACCACAATAACAATGTGAAGAATAAGCACAAACCGCTTGCACTCACACACACATACATACACGCAAAAAAAAATAAAAAATTATAATAATTGGATACACAAAAAGTAAATAAACGAAAGGTACAAATCAACAATGGTACAGGTGGAAGGGAGTGTAAGATTTGATTTTCTTACAGCAATTTCAGTTTAAATGACAGAATTCTATCAATGATTTCAATGACTATCAGTTCAAAGCTAAGAGAAACTGTGGGCCTCCAACAAATTCCAAAAAGGATGACCACATATCTTCAAACACATCATGTTTTCCTTTTAGTGAATAGGTGATTTTTTCCATTGGCAGAACTTGTACAGTGTTTTCAAGCCAACCTTTCACACTTGGATTCAATATGGATTTCCATCCTTGTGCAATTGTCCGTCTGGCCTGTAATAAACAGAGGGTGATCATCTTCCTGTTGGTGGAGTTGAGCTTAATGTCCTTAGGGAATAGACCTAGTATGCACAGTTTAGGGCATAGAGGGAGGTCTGTCTTAGTTATAACAGAAAGAACTTGAATAACCTCTCTCCAGAAAGTCTGTAGCTTTGTGCATGACCATAGACAATGGATAAGTGTACCTTTACATGTTTGACACTTCACACATACATCAGGAGTATTAGCGTTAAACTTGTGTAGAGCCTCAGGTGTTATATACAACCTCATGACCCACTTATATTGCAAAAGTTTGAGACCGGCATTACATGTTTGTGTTTGTGATTTCTTACATACAGTTTGCCATTCAGAGTCTGTTATTTCTTGTTTCAGGTCAGTACACCATGCAAGTCTCTTTTCCTCAGAGGATTCTTGGGTCCCAAGTAACAGGGTCTTGTAAAATGTAGAAATAACCCCTCTTTGCCTCATACAAACAGCTATATTTTCTATTGTGGATAATTTGGGTAAAGACATATTCTTTTGTGTTTTTTGAATATAATCTCTAATCTGTAGGTATTTAAAAAAATGCTTAGTAGGTAAACCAAACTTTTGCTTAATCTTTTCAAATGACATTAAAACTCCATCTTGAAAGAGGTCTGCTATTTTGGCAATACCTTTATCCGCCCATAGTTTAAACCCCTTGTCCATTGTTGCGGGTGGAAAATTTTCATTTCCCCAAATGGGGGTAAGCTGTGACAACTTGGGGACATCATTCAAGTATTTATGGACCTCGTGCCATACAAATATTGTATTTCTTACAAATGGGTTGTCTGTAGATTTATTAAGTTTCCCTGGTCTTGCAGAAAATAGGTACAGTTGGAGAGATAAATTGGTAGACGTAAATCTCTCTATATCCACCCAAGAAAGGCTTAAATGAGATTTAAACCAGAAAGAAGCCGTCCACAGTTGACATGACCAGTAATATAATTTTAGATTAGGAAGTTTCAATCCCCCCCTATCGAAAGGCAGGTAAAGAAGCGTAAGGCGAAGTCTTGCTCTGCGGTTATTCCATATGAAGTCTCTGAAGAGTTTGTTCATATTGGTGAAAAAATTTGGAGGTGGTGGAAGTGGTATGCATTGAAATAGGTATAAAAACTTAGGTAGTATTGTCATCTTCAAACTATTAATTCGGCCAACCATTGAGATTGGCATTGTTGACCATCTTTTTATCATATTGGTCGCAGATTCTATTACTGGCTTATAATTGCAATTTACTAAATCCTTTAGTGTGGGTGTAATTTTGATACCCAAGTATGTAAAGCTGCTAACGTTGGTGAAAGGGGTTTGTATTGGTGGAGAGATTCTTTCTAAATGGTTAAGAAACAAGATGTTCGACTTTGATTCATTAACTGTATACCCTGAAAACGAACCAAATGTGTCTATTAACTTCAGCAGGTTAGGAATTGAATCACTTAATTGTGTCAGGAACAAAACTATATCGTCAGCAAAAAGACTTATTTTGTTCTCAGTATCGCCAATTTTGATGCCTGTTATATTAATGCTTTGTCTGACTGCGATGGCCAGTGGTTCGATCGCTAATGCAAACAAAAGGGGCGAGAGAGGGCACCCCTGCCTAGTTCCTCGCTGAAGTTGAAAGGGCTCCGATGTGACAAAATTAGTTGTGACTGCTGCACTTGGGGATCGGTATAGCATTTTCACAAAGCTGCAAAAATAATCGCCAAACCCAAACCGCCTCAGAATTTTGAACAAATATGCGTGTTCAACCATGTCGAAAGCGCTTTTTGCGTCGAGTGAAATTATTGCCATGTTTGTGCATTCCTGCTTTGCATAAATGATGTTTAATACTCTATGGATGTTATGAAAGCCCTGTCGGTCTTTAATGAAGCCATTTTGATCAGGCACTATTAAGGAGGGAAGTTGTTTTTCCAAGCGTCTTGCAAACACCTTTGCAATTATTTTGGCATCTGAGTTCATTAATGATATTGGACGATATGATGCACAGTAGGTGGGCGGCTTATTTGGCTTCAATATCAGTGATATCATTGCATGACATAGGGAGGGTGGTAATTGTCCCGCCTCGGTTGATTCAACTAACATATCGAACAGAGGTGGAATTAACCATTTCTTGAAGTATTTAAAAATATCTATGGGAAGTCCGTCAGGACCGGGTGATTTACCACTGCTCATATAACCAAGAGTTTCAAATATTTCCTCTTTCGATATGGGCAAGTCTAGATTTTGCTTTGCCATATCTTCCAAGAGTGGAATGGGCAGGGCGTCTAAGAACTTGTCCTGGTCATTAGGATATCGAGCTTCTGAAGCATATAGTTTCATATAATATTTTCTAAACGCATCGTTGATTTCTGAGGGACTTGTTGTAATTCCTCTGTCAGTTTCAATTTCGGTAATAGCCATTTCCTGACTCAAGGTTTTAAGGCGCCAGGCTAAAAGTTTCCCTGATGATTCTCCCTGTTCATAATAGTTTTGCTTCAGTCTGGTTATCTTTGATAGCGCTTTGTTAGCTGTTAGGTCGTTGTAATTAGCTCTTAGTTCCGCAAGCCTCTGTATATTATCTGGGGTATTATTGATGTTGCACTCCTTTTCCATGTCTTTAATGTCACGTTCTAGTTCTGTCATAAGGAGATGTATCCGATTAGACATGTGGCTCGTATAGGATATCATCTGACCTCTAATATAGGCTTTAAATGCTTCCCACCTAATAGAGGCCGATGTTTCGTCGTTATTTGTAGCAAAGAATAAATCAATATTATCTTCTACATATTGTAAAAAATTCTGGTCGCGTAGCCACCTCGGGCTAAGTCGCCACAATGACTGTCCTTTTGAGTATGAATTATAACGATAATGTAGAAACAGAAGAGCATGGTCTGAAAGTATAATACCTTTATGTCCACAGTCACAGACCGAATCTTTCAGCGTTTTGGAGATTAAAAAGTAATCAATGCGGGATTGAGTCGAGTAGGTGTTTGAAATACAAGAATATTCTTGGGTGGTAGGATTCCTATATCTCCAAATATCGCAAAGATTAAGCTCTGACATAAAGTGATCAATCGTTTTGCGAGAACGAGTGTGAGAGGGATCCACTCTTGTTGACCTGTCTAAATATGGGTTAAGCGTGCAGTTAAAATCGCCACCCATTATTATTTCTCCCTGATAGGAAGACACGGTCATAAATAAGTTATTAAAGAATGAGTCATCATCGCTGTTAGGACCATATATATTAGCCAGGATAATTTCTTGATTCAGCAGAGAGCCCTTGACTATAACAAATCTGCCCCTTGGGTCTAAGATAATTCTATGCGTTCTAAAAGGAACTGATTTATGGATAAGAACCGCAACTCCTCTAGCCTGTGAGGAGTGACAAGATGCAATCACTTGCCCTGGCCATCTTCTTTTAATGCGTATGATTTCGTCTGATAGTAGGTGTGTTTCCTGGATATACACAATTTTAGCTTGGATATGTTTGATCCTAGCTAGAACCTGCTTGATTTTAACTAATTTCCTTAGCCCTCTGACATTCCAAGACACTATATTAAGATATGGAGGGGTCATATCCTGTACTTAAATGTGTCTGACATCCAAATTTTTACATCGTATACCTGACCGTAAAAGAACCTTGTACCATTCAAAAAGTAGAAAAAAAAAAGAGAAAGAACAAATAGAACACTCGCCTCCCCTCGGTAACAGAGAGGAAGCTCTCCTATTCCTCTGTGCCCCCTAATTGCACAGACCCTTCTCACATATAACCGGTGAAACTGGAACATTGTTGATCCTTCAAAAGGAGCAGAAAATAAACACCATACAGTGTGAACCGTAACCAGTGCTCAATGAAAATCAGTTTGCGCCCTCTATAGGTCGTTGGATGTTATGGCGCCACGGCCAGTAACCTAAGTTTTATGTTGACTGAGTCGGTTATAAAATTAAGATAACACATACCAACATCTTAGTCCCTAGTCTCTGTGGGTGGAGGTCGTTTCTTCTCCACTGTTTTGATGTAATCTTGTACCTCGGCTGGAGTGAGGAAAGTTAGAGTCCCACCCCCGTCGAGGAAAAGTTTCATCTTGGCCGGGTATTGCAATCCAAACTCGATGCCAAGATTATGAAGTTGGGCCTTCACCCCGTCAAACTTTCGGCGTTTCTCTTGGATCTCCGGCGGTAAATCGGGGAAGAACATCAATCGACTGCCTTCAAGTTGCAGCGGTTTCTTCTTCCGGGCGGCCGCCATCACTCGCTCTTTGTCGGATAGCCATCGGAATTTGATGAGGATTGTGCGCGGCGGAGGACTGCGTCTTGTTGTCTTTGTAGAAAGAGGGAGTCTAAAGGCTTCGTCGATGAACAGGGGATCTGGAAAATTTTCTGAGCCAAGGATATTTGGTAGCAGCTCCGCGAGGAATCGGGCCAGGTCGCGGCCACTCACAGCTTTTTCTGGTAAACCGACCAGTCGCAGGTTCAGGCGCCGATGCCGACTCTCCACGGACTCCACCATCTTGGTAAGTGTTAGCATGTCCCGTTGCGCTTTGGTGACTTTCGCTTCTAGGTCGGTTATCCCATCTTCCGCAGAGCTAATTCGGGTTTCTGCGTGGTCGAGCCTTTCAGAAAATGTATTGATCGCTTCCCTGATCCCCTGGTTCGAGCTTACTACTTCTTGTAGTTGAGTAGTAAAATCTTTTCGAAGAGCATGGATAGCTGCTAAGATTTCCTCGTCTCTGGTGTTAGCTCCATCTGTTTGCTCTTCGTCCTCGGCACTTTTGTTCCCTTTTCCTCCTTTTGGTTTGGTACTCGGCATATTCTCAATGTGGTCTGGTCTGTAATATTTTTTCATTCAGTCATATATATTTGGAAGGCTAGTTTTAGTAGTTATTCACGGAGCACAAGATCCACGCGTCTGTTCACTCCGACGTCATCACCGGAACTCCCCACATTTTGCATATTTAATGTAGAAGAGCCTCAAAGTTATGCAATTTATTTTTTCTTACCACAAGATTTGCTGAACTCCAGTCTATCCACAGAAGTTCTTTGGTGTCCATTGATGTGGCGTCTGTATGACCTTAAGAATATCAATTATCTAACCAATTTCCTGATATTTTCATGTAAGTTTATTTGTGCGGTTCAGACCTCTTTGCTCCTTCGGTGACTAGAAGCTGCCCTGGCCAAGATGGACCAGAAGAGCTTCACGTCAGATTATTGTTGTATTATGAGGCTTTAATTACTTTTACTACAAGTCTTGATTTTTCCTGTTTCCACAACTAATTTTAGAATATTAAAATTAGTATATTTATATACAAATTTTTGACCAATCTGTATAATCTGACTGATTTTGACTTTGTAAAGTGCCTCGAGATGAGATGTTTCATGAATTGGCGCTATATAAATAAAATTGAATTGAATTGGAAAAAAACAACAACAAAGAACAATATTTATCAAAAACCAGGGCAATGCTTATTTTGAAGCCGCAGCTTTCTTTTTGCAGCCTTTCTTTAGTCCTGCATTGCGTCAGCAGTGGAATAAAGAACATAAGGTTACTCAAAGTGGCTACAAAATGCTGTCCGCTCTCTCCCTGGAGAAATCTTTACTACAGTAAAGACACTAGAAACAACATCTTTAAAGTCCTTTGGAAGTGTGCACCAAATCTAAATTTATAAAAAAGTATAAAACCGATGTTCTTCTGTTTTTCTTTATGACAATCCAGACCGTCTTTTGTCTGTCTGATGCTTTGAGCTCGACTACGATAACACAACATAATGAGCTTCAGCTCAATGTTAATGTCATTAACATGGGGAGATGGACCGGCTCGCTTTACAAGCCTAGCAAAGGAAACACCGAGGCACCGAGTAGTAATTAGGTGCTATCATCTGGCTTTCAGGGTCTCTCCAACAGTCAATTCGATTACTCTGTGTAACAGCAGGAGATGAATCAAGGCGCTATATGAGAAAAGGATGAGGCTGAGCGCAAAGGAAAGCTAGGGTGAGAAAGAATAGAAATTGCTTGGGTCTTGCTCACTCTTCCCTATCTGGACCTTCTTATCTGCCCTCGTGCCCCTGAGCCCACCACATTTCATCCCTAATGAACAGCCCCATAAAAAAAGGGAGTTCGATTTCTCCCTCTTCCTTTCTATCTCTCGGGCTCCGTCTTTTTTTCCTCTCCCGCTGCGCAAGATACCCGTCTATCATTCGCCGTGCTGGACCAGAGCATCCGATCTGCAGATCTCCTTCACATTAAGGATCCTATTAGATAGAGAACCCTAAAAGGTAATTGGATTTGCCCCTAGTTATCTTCATCTCTGTTTCACCCTGAGCCCACTGTAATAACTTACTCTCAGGGCCAAAGATAACTCAATTCTGGTCCACAGAGAGCCGGCGAGAGTGTGAGTGAGAGACGGCGGGGAGGAGAGGAGAAAAGCATATGTTAGGTCTCTGAGGCAAAACAGTATCTAAATCAAAAGGCCCCTCTATCACCGCCTTTCAAGGATATGAAATCTGACAAGAAAGAAACATAAATATGCTCTAATGTTTTGAATTATTTGCTTTTTGAAATTTGTTGCTGGTGGCGCAGCATCCAGCTGTCGTAGGCGCCCTCGTTCGGCAGCGCCCTGGCTTCCTGTGCGACATGCAGGACGGCGCGGAGGCGCATTTAAAGGCTGAGAAACACAACAAAACGAGTCCCAGCAACACACTTACAGAGAGACAATGCTTTAAAACAGAGACATGGCTGAAAATATTTTGAAACCTTCCACTCCCACCCTCAGGAGGGGTTGGGGGTTGGGGAGGGGGGGTTTCATTGGCCTGTTATTTTTATTGTGGCAGTGCAAAATGAAACCGTCGGCTCCGGCAGGCTCAAACGCAGCTTGTATGGAGGCAAAAATCAATACGGCAATATCAGAGCAAGACTTATCAGGGGCTCGCTTCTCCTCAGAGGTCACAGAGGAGCAACTGCATTTAAGTGGGGAATTCAATTGTGAAACATAGTTTGGGACAAGCTCTGCTGGGTATCTGATTAGGGATGAAACGCCACAGAGGAAGGTAAAAAAAAAAAAAAAAAAAAAACCTGCAACCTACAAAAGTACAAAAAGGTATAAAATATTACGCTGCAGCTTGAGGTCAACACGCAGAGCACGACACATCGGAAAGGTTCGCCCTGCACCGCTGTCCGGGATACTTTCAAATACCTCTAAACAGCTACAGTAGTCAGAATCACCAACATCAGTTTTATGTTATTTAGCATTTTAAAAAAAAGAAGCAGTAAACTTCCTGGCTGCACCAGAAGCTTGTCGACTAAAAGCCAGACGCACTGTCCAGATTGGAAGTGTTCGTTTTTCAGTGTGATCTGCCCGGATCGGAGGTCCCAGTCAGAACCAAAAGAAATGTATTTTTTAGTCAGATTAGTGAACACACCATACCTGAGGGCTTCCAGGTTGCTATAACAGTAACACTCTTCAGTGAGGAAGTTGCCACGGAAGCAAAAGTTCGTTAGCTTTAGTGCTAATAAGGTAAATAGTCAGATAATTTTATTAAAAATAAAGTCAGACGAAGCACAAGAGTTGCAAACTATTTAAAAGATGCTTTTTTTCTATAATCCATATGCAGTTCCTTCATACTAATTCTTAAAGAGAGCAAGATGTTAACTGATAACAGCAAAGGTCCCCTGATGTAGTCCTGCATTTTAACCTTGGATATGCACACAGGCTGCTGTTCAGTTAGTGATCCTGTAATTATCCAGCTTATAAGAGATCCCAGAGACATTTCAAGGTGTAAACTCTGTAATCACATTTGTTATGTAAAAATATCTGCAAAAAGCTTTTTTTTTAAAGTGCCTACCTTCTCTCTCTCACACACAGTGTGACATCGCCTCTGTGGCCAAATTATTAAAGATTGGAAATGCACTTATTTCAGTTCTTAAAGAGGATTCAGAACCGGCAAGTTAAAGGTTTTGACAAACCAGTAATTTAAAGTCAGACGCAACACATCAAATCTTTTCTAAACAACCTTTATATTTGTTCTCTTTTCCTAATCCTTCTGGGACACGGTTGTAACATGCCAACGGAGGTGTATGGAGTCAGAAATCAGCTCTGGGAGAGCTTGGACTGAATTTCCTGGGACCTCCACTACTGGGAGGATTGGCAACTGTCCTGAATGTTTCCATTTGTAAATAATATCTTTCTCTCTAGAATGATGGACCTCAAATTGGTTGTAAATGGCTTTATAACTCTTCCCAGATTCTTGGGCGGATACAGTTGCTTCTTTAAGGTTTAGTTTCTTCCCATCTTTTTTGTAAACAAAACTTTGTGTTCAAAAGTAGCTAAACGTCTGCTTGTACAGAGGTGGTCAAACTTAACTACTGACTAATTATTAAAGTACTTCTGATCAGCAGTACCTGGATACTGTGTTTCTTCTTAGATCCAATGGAAGGACAGAGGTTGTAAAGCATTTCACCCGTGACTGAGAAACTTTCTTTTCCCACAGACTCTACGTAAAACATGGGCTGCACAGTGGAGCAGTTGGTAGTACTGTTGCCTTGAAGCAAGGTCCTAGGTGCAAATCCCAGCCTGGGGTCTTCCTCCCTGAGCATGCATGGGTTCTCTCCAGGTCCTCCGGCTTCCTCCCACTGTTAGGTTAATTGCTAAGCTGCCCTTAGGTGTGAGTGTGTGCAGGGTTAGTTGTCCTGTATCTTTGTAGCACATACAAGACTGTCTCAGAAAATTAGAATATTGTGATAAAGTTCTTTATTTTCTGTAATGCAATTAAAAAACAAGAAATGTCATACATTCTGGATTCATTACAAATCAACTGAAATATCGCAAGCCTTTTATTGTTTTAATATCGCTGATTATGGCGTATAGCTGAAGAAAACTCAAAAATCCTATCTCAAAATATTAGAATATTTCCTCAGACCAAGTAAAAAAAAAAATTATAACAGCAAAACAAAATCAAACATTTGAAAATGTCCATTAATGCACTCAGTACTTGGTTGGGAATCCTTTTGCACAGATTACTGCATCAATGCGGCGTGGCATGGAGGCAATCAGCCTGTGGCATTGCTGAGGTGTTATGGATGCCCAGGATGCTTCAATAGCGCCTTTAGATCATTTGCATTGTTGGCTCTGGTGTCTTTCAGCTTCTTCACAATAGCCCACAAATTCTCTATGGGGTTCAGGTCAGGGGAATTGGCAGGCAAATCAAGGACAGTAATGCCATGGTCAGTACACCAGTTACTGTGAGAATTTTATGACGTCTCTTAACCACTACCATACTTGTGATTTAGTTTACTGAACCAAGCTGAGTGTTTTTCAAGGCTCAGGAAACCCTGCAGTGTTTCGAGTTAATTAACGATTCAAGTGATTAGTTGAATAGCCTACTAGTATACTTTTTCACAATATTCTAATATTTTGAGATAGGATTTTTGGGTTTCTTAAGCTGTAAGCCATAATCAGCGATATTAAAACAATAAAAGGCTTGCGATATTTCAGTTGATTTGTAATGAATCCAGAATGTATGACATTTCATGTTTTTTAATTGCATTACAGAAAATAAAGAACTTTATCACAATATTCTAATTTTCTGAGACAGTCTTGTAAACCGACTGTATAAGTGAATAATAATGAAAAAAGCACAATGCTTGGAAATGAAAACCAAGTACTAATGAAAGCAACACTGTTATAAACAAGTGAATGACTGTATGTCACATTAACAGCAGGAGCCAATACTTGAGTGTTACATTGGGAAGTCAAAGGGAGTACAGAGGGTAATAACGAGGTCAAAGGTGGCTGCATGCTGTTGTTTTCAGTCTGAAACGTCTTTCTGTTGACCAGCGCTCCCAAAATACCTTTGTATCTTGAAACGTTAAATTAGACAAAAATAAAGTTTGTTTGTTCTTAAATTTGTAAACAAACAGTCTGCGTTAGATGGGATTATGAACAGAAAATGAGGTAAAACATATAAGGAACCAGAGGATATTCCACAATGCTTCCAACTTTCAACTTTTATGAGTGACTCTAATTCACTCACATGTAAAAACAGTCCTTTCCTTGAACCTTTGAAAAAAAAAAAAAATGCATCATATTTTACAGTGAAGTGGGCGCAGAGGACAGGGGGTGGATGTGGTGGGTTTCCACACAGTCAGCCCTTCAGACCAGCACCTCTCCACTCTGTCTGCAACTTTTAGTACTGGCAGGTTTCTGAGAAACGAGCGGGACGGGGATGAAGAGAGGGGAGGAGACCGTATCCCTGTCACTACCAAAATACACCCCCAGCGGGAGTATAATGGACAGGAGCCCAGCAGGACAGGAAATGGTTTTGGTGAGACTCAGAAAGCAGAGGGTGGAGTGTAGCCAGGTTTGACGAGGAAGAGGGCAGCGCAGAGCGGCCGGGGGTCAGGATGGAGCTGGTCCTGCAGCTACGGCTGAATAGCAGCGTTTGTGCTGAGAACCAGTAGGAGGTTAAGTTGTGCTTCAGGTCTGCAGCTATGGCTAAATTACCTCTGCACAGTGTTTGGTTAGGGATATGTGCCAAGCATCATTACCACAATCAAACACGCTGGGGTGAATTGGTTCAGGTTCATGATTAGGCACGGCCATGTTTGAAAAACAAACATCTAGCCTCCAGGTTTGCGATGATCATCAAACCCCTATGAAGACAGACGCTTAAAGCATCTTTAGTGGATATGATCATGACAAAGTTTAAGAGTAACGACTCACTTATATCAGAGTTTTTACTCTTGTGATTCTTCGATTAGCGAAAAATGAGAAGTCTAAAGCAACCTTTACTTCTTTTTTCGTAACTGCAGTGCAAAAGTATTTTATTTGCATTTTATGTGACCGACACAGAACGTATTTGTAAAAGGGAAGGAAAATTATACATGTTTTCTGATGTTTTGCATTTTTAAAGCAGGGTTGGATTGAACGGTTTAATTCAACATCCAAAAATGGAAAGAGTTTGGTATTGGAATAAAAGCTACAGAGAACGGCCGTCCACTTAAACGGACGAGCCGGGTGATGAGAACACCGTTCAGAGAAGCAGCCAAGAGGCCTCGGGTCCGTTTGGAGGAGTTGCAGAGATCCACAGGTGGGAGAAGGTCTTAACCACGAGCCATGTAGGAGACCACCAACATGAGAACAAAATGTCTTCAGGTACATCTTCCATCTGCTGAGCCTGCTGGACCATTTGTAGGTCAGGTGAACATAAACTAGATATTGTCACTGTAAGAACCTTACCCTGTTCTTACATGCATACATTTCCTATTCTAAGTGTTGCTGTCGTATTTCATGTTGAAAAAAACTGATATGAAAAAGTCTGCCTGAATTTGTTATTTTATAATCATGTTATTTATGTGCATTAATTTTTCTATTTTAATCTTTAAAATACAAAAATGTGTACATGAATTAATATTTTTGTCCAGCTGCATAATTTCTAAATATTAAAGCCAATGTTTTGATCAGTTGCTCAGTACTCCGTTTTTACTTTTGAGTCATTTCTTGGATGGCTACTTTTCTCTTAATTGGGTAAGAATATGTTGAAGTAGTGTTTCTCCTGATGGAGTTCAGTGTTCGTCTCCTTTACAAACCTCTGATTGCAACCAGAAAAGGGCAAAAGTTGTCAGTTGGTCTCCCATAATATCGTCATTGCACTAAAAAGCAGTTCTTCAAGAACACGGAATAAAAATGCAGATCACGGTTTTCAGGTTTTTATATGACAAATGCTAAAAGCAAAGCAGCATTTTCCTTCCACTTCACATGTAGATTCTATTTTGTCTTTGCCTCTCACATAATATGGTACAAAATACAATAAATTGGCTGATTGCAACATATAAAATTTTTTTTGTATATTGTTTCTCACATTCTCCTACATCTAAAAGGATTATTCTATAGACGTAATGAATCAAGTCATAAATCCATCAAATCTTACCTCAAACTCTGCATGCTTGTGAATGTCTTCAGCCCGCTGTCTGCTCAGGATGAACTCGGCCTCATTGGCGACACGAACCAGGTGGTCCTTCATGGTGTGGCTGAGAAGCCTGGGGAAGGAGTCGATACGGTCATCGGTTAAAACTGTGGACAAACATTTAACTCCTCAGATGCTTAGGGAGACAATAAGGATGCCAATCAAGAGAGGTAGTGTTGAAACGTGTATGATCCAGGGCTTCAGAGTGTCCACCACAGGTTTATTTACCGACGTCGGCAGAGAAAGCAGCCGTGTAACATCCAGAAAATGTTCAGAAAGAACCGTGCAGAATTTGCAGAAAATCTAATTTGGAAACAAAAGCAAACCAGACTTGTCCCGGGGTGCAGGTGCTAATTGATTTGTTAACGATACGCATCTGACAAGAGGGAGGATCTCTGCCCGTGTTGCTACACGTGTACTCTACCCTCCCTCCCCTTATCGGTGTTGATGAAACACGCATGAGATGCAAGCGCGCGTTGGTGTGCGGGTCAAAGAAAACTCTCCACAGGTCAGAGCTGTGCAAAGTGGAACAATAACAGAGCAGAGGACAGAGCGGAGAGCTGGAGGGCAGCCTGGAGGTGGGAATGGCGCTCAGCAGCTAGAGGACGACTGTAACCTAAGCCTGCTGTTTCAGCACGGTGCAGCAGGGGAGTAGAGGCCCCGGGGCCCCTTCACCTCCATAACCTGCGTGGCAGCACTCAGACCTCACTATCAATAACCCGACAACTGACCTTTATGGTGCTCTGAACTAATGCTTGCACATGTGGATGCCGTCTGAAGCTGGACTCACCTTCAAAAGATACCAATAAAGTACTACGAAATTAAAATGATTTATTACAGAATATAACTTGTATGAGCTTCTTATCACTTAAAACGCAGATTTAATTTCCCTACATTATTGACCAACCTTTGACTTCAGTAATTTGGCAGTTTTGAGGACTTTAACTACATTTACAAGTAAAATTTTGGAAGCTCCTTTGACTTGACTAAAATTGCAAACATAACTTAATTACAGCCCTCCACTGTCGATCAGAAGAAGCTATAGAGCGTAGTAATGAGGGGTTGCTGTTTTGACCTTTAGGCATTGTGGTTCTGGTATCTTGCTTGTAAAGATGGCATGGACACTTCTAGAACTCCCAGAGGTACCAGTTAAGTGAAGGAGCCAAGGCATATGAAGCGATCACCGTACTAAGAATATGAATCAAAAACTAGAAATTAAAATGTAAGACAGAGCTTCCAGGTGATCTGTGTGAATCTAAAGAAGTTCCTGGACTACAAGTGTCCATGAACTGAGCTGCCAAGAACTGACAAAACAGTGTAATTTTAACAGAACATTAAAGGTGCATAGTGCAAATTCCAGATTTTTGCACATGTCTGCCCCCTGTGGCGACAAGTTGAAATGACACCAGTGTTGTGCACGTGCATGGGATTAGAGGAAAAGCATCTGCCACTGTTATTCTGCACAGGTCTTTTGTTTATAGGTGTGATGTCTTCTGAGGTTAGAAAGATGGAAGTTGGAGCGTGTGCTGTGTCGCTAAAGCATCGATTACGGCGGAGATTCAACAAAGTAACAGATGAGCGCTAACGCAAAATGCGTCACACCCACGTGCACGCCCAGAAAATTCAGCCCAAATCACTCTCTCATGAACTGACTGATGGAGCCTATAGAAGCAACTGCATTAAATAGAGGATAACTCATTTTAGACGTCAGGCAATTGTAAGGGCATGTATGGGGAAGAAAAAAATATATATATTTAACCTTTAAACTTGCGCAATGCCCCTTTAAGGATCAATTAATTATTTAAAACAAATATCATGCCTAACTTTTAGTGATGTTGGTGATATGGACTGTGGAGGGTGTGAATAAAGTAGAGTTTTAAGGCATGTATAATTAATATACATAAATACCTGTGATAAGGCGTGTATAATTAATCAAATTTGTAATCTATTGTCAATTTTTGCCTTCAAATCATCAAAAAAATTACGTAATTGACAAAAACAAATTATTAATGTAAAAATTATCTCACCACATTCCTTTCCACTCAACAGGCAGAGACCCATTTTTCCCCTTATCCTATTTTAGATTATATGTTTTCAAGCGTGTGGTGTGGTTATGAGCTTGTATTTAGATTAGTATTAAAATCATGACATCCATCTCAACAGTGTTTCGTTCCAGCTGTGGGGGGGGGGGGTGTAAACGTGTGAACGTTCCCGACTTGACTTTAATGTGAAATCATACCAAATACCGGGAAGAACCCGCCTTTTTCATGTTTCCTTCGTGCTTTTGCATATATAAGCAAACTTTATAATAAGATATTTGCGAAAACAGGTAACCATGACTTTAATCAGAGAGAAAAACATAAGACAAAAATAATCTATGTCTACCTACAATAATTCAGACTGCAACTGAGTTTTTGTAGTTAGAAATCAAAACCTGAAAGGACCTTTCGATTTTCTAATTTATCAAGGATTTCATAAAAAAAGGAGTTTTTGTTATTAAAGGATAAATGTTTACAGACTAAATTGCTTTAGATGTTCACCTGTAAGGAAAGCAACTGTGACCAGTAATTACTACCCAAGATGGGATAAGAGCAAAGCCGTTAAAGTAAATTACAACTCCTCTTCTGTCCCCGTCAAGGGCCTGTCCTGGTAATCTGGTTAGATTAAGGAAGGATTAGGATCTGTCGATTGTAAACGTGTGGCTCGGTGGCACAAAGTGGGCCGCTGCAAATCAGAAACTGACGAGAAGTCCGCAGACGGAGCAGAAATGCAGAGGCGAAGGAGGGAAAGGATGAAAAAAAATCACGATGCTGAAGACAAATAACAAAAGACATTTAGACAGAAGAAATTATTACAAATAGATAAAGGCTGAGAAAGAAAGGTATAAACTGACAGATGGACAGTGAGAAATCAAGAGTGATTTCCCCTGGTGTCACAGAGGCACCAGCAATCAGAGCTCCTGTCACCTTCTGCCTAACCTCTCTCCTTTTCCCAAATCCCTGTGGGATGAGCAGGTATTGAATGGAGACTTGAACTCACAGGTCCTCCATCCTCGCTCTCTCTCCTAAAAATCTCTCTGTTCTCTCTCAGATCATTGATTGTTGTCCGGAGCCCTGAAAAGCCACACCATCACGGGCAAGCCCGAGGGATCTTTGGGGGCCTAAGGGGACTGTGATGAGTTCTCCACCAACCATGGAGAAACAGCCAAGGGACCAGGGACAAGATAATGAGGTGCTGCTCCAAAAAGAGACAGCAAAATCTGGCCGGCGTAGGCGACCCACCTGCCTTCGTTGACCAACTCGATAAAGGCCAGTCCCGCGTTCTTCTGGATGGAGTTCTGCCATTCCTGCAAAGCAACAAAAGGGTGGTAAATACAAGGAATATAGGACAATATAGGACAAGTCTGCGTCATCAGGTTCAAACCATTTAGCCTCCTAAAGTGAAGAAGGTAGAGGCCGGCCCAACAACAGTGGGTACGGTAGTCATCTTGCAATCGGAGTTCAATTCCAGCTTACCCCGTAACTTCGAGTTGCCTTACCGATCTGCGTATTGGTGTACGAATGTGCGCGTTAGTGACTCTGACTGGGTGAATGTGGCTTTAGTGTAAAGTACTTTCACCGTTTAAAACATGGCTTTCGCTCACTAGAGCAACAGATCCTCAGATAGGCAACTAGTTTCCATTGTCTACTGGATCTCAGCATGAAGGACATTATCGTGTTGTCTCTGCTTGTCAACAAGTCAACTAAAACTTTGAAGGTAGTCTTTTATTTAATGCTGCAGATCTTACAATGAAAAAAAACAAACAATTAACTTGTGGAAGCACAGTGTAATTTTGTCAATTCCTACTTTCATTTAATACCCATAAATAAAAGAGTTACATCATGCATCTAAACCTATATCTGGTTGGTATAAACACTCCTTTTCTGAAAGAACCCAGAGGTTGCAGCACCACGAAGCAAGACGCATCACACCATGAAGGATCAACGAGCTTTCCAGACAAGTCAGGGACAATGTTGTTGAGATGTACAAGTCAGGGTAGAGTTATAAAAAAATATATACATATATTTATATATTTATTAGTGTTGCACCGATACCAGTATCGGCCGGGGCGCCGTGGTATCGGTGAGTACCAACAAATAGGCCACAGATACCATTTTGATGTTTGTATGTGACTTGAACGCAGCCTTCTGTCTCCCGACACTCGCTAGTTTTACTGGATTAACTTTGTATTAGTCTTTTTCCTGCTTTAATAATAAGGTAGTAGCTTGACAAAGCCATGATTGCAATTAGTTTACATCCAAGTAGTATGCTGTTCTTCATATATACACACACACATAAATTTCAAAGTAATGGTATTGGTATGGACCGATACTGCACAGCCAGGTATCGGGGCAAAAAAATGGCATTGGCGCAACACTAATATTTATATATAAAAATCTTTAAAGTTTGCCAGGCGCACCATGAAATCCATGATTTTCAAATGGAAAGCACATGTTACCACAAAACGGGCGGCCCACCAGAACTCAGAGACCGGGCCAGGAGGGCGTTAATCAGTGACGCAGCACTGAGGCCAAAGCTCACCTTGAAGGAGCTGCAGAGCTCCACAGCAGAGACTGGAGGATCTGTCCATAGGACCACAATAAGCCGTACGCTCCATTGAGCTCTGCTTTATGGAGTAGCAGCCAGAAAACAGTCATTATTTACTGTTAAAAATAAGAAGGCACGTTTTGAGCTTGCCACAGGGCAGGTGGGCGACTACCCAGAAATATGGAGGAAGGTGCTCTGGTCAGATGAGACTAAAACTGAACTTTTTGACCACCAAGGAAAACACCATGTCTGGCACAAACCCAACATCCAACCACCCTAAGAACACCATTCCCACAGTGTAACATGGTGGTGGCAGCATCATGCTGTGGGGAAGGGTTTTTTTAGCAGCAGGGACGAGTGGAGAGACGGGTGGTGCTGATTACAAGGATATCCATGGAGCAGAAGCGGTGTCAGTCTGCCTGTGACTGGGTCGAAGGTTCACCTTACGGCAGGCCAATGACCCGAAGCATTCTGCTGTAGCCACACTCGATTGTTTTAAGGGGAAGCAGTTAAATTTGTAAAAATGTCCTAGTCAAAGTCCAGACCTCAATACAGTTAAGAATCTATGGTGACACTTTACAATCACTGTTAACAAGAGAAAAAACAGCCAACATGAAGGAGCTGGAGTAGTTTGTGCTTGGAGGAAGGGACGTATATCCCAGAGGTCGGATGTGGTAAGCTCATAAAAACTGATCCAAATCTATGGGGTAAGATAACTGTCAATAAAACCTTATGCGTAGGTGTCTGAATTATTAAATGTAAGTCAAACATGAATAAATTTATTCAGGGGTTGTAGATTCGTACTCGTAAAATTGTGATTTGTACTTTTGTAACTATGTGATTTGTATTCATAACTTCTAAACTTGTATTCTAACAGATAAAACATCATGTCGCATGTATGAGTTGACAAACAAATCCAAATCTATTCATGTTTATTGACTTACATTTACAATTTCTGAGGGAGGGGGGGGGGTGATCAGTGCATGCAGTTATCCACGGTCAGGGTGTGAATGGGTGAATGACTGCAGTGGACTTGATAAAGCGCTATACAAGTACAAGCCATTTAACATTTTACCATGCAAAGGAAATTCTGCTAACTCACAATTTCATCAGGATGAGTCGGGGGTATGAATAATTTTGCAAGGCACTGCAAATACATCAATGATTAACATTTAAATTTCTTCACGATACAAAATAAAAGAGAAAAAGATATCTCTCAGCACAGCATCATGTGAATTTAGCGAGAGCGAAATGCTTGTTGTTTTTGAAAAGTCTACGGATTCTGCTCTTATCCCGCCACAAGTCAGTAACATGACTCTAAAAAACAAGGTACTGAGTCCTTCAGTCACCGAACGCATGGACACCAGTGACCGTGCCAGTGAAAGGCACGTGTTCAAAGTGCATTTATCACACGTAAACTCACAAATTTCTCTGACTAACGTTATGGTTCAAGGTGTCAGTCTAAACAATCCGACCACAGCCGAGCGAGACCAAGTCCTCAGCTTGGACAGGGGGACACGGAGCGAGGGGAAACTCGGGCGGTCACCGTCTCTCTCGTGTTCTGTTCAATATTTCAACACCTTCAACGCAAGCGTCAAAAGAATAATAAAGCAACAAGGTCATGGGTCCTGTCTGAACCTCAAAGCACTCCCCCCCCTCACCCCCCACTCACACACTTTCCTCTCAGGGGACACGGGGAAATATGTGCAAAATATTTCAGCATGGAAACTAAAAATGCAAAACCACATTAAAAAAAAAAGACTTAATCACTAAATATATTGTTTCAGGTGTTCAACTCTTATGAACCTTTCACGGATCTTTCCGAGTTGCAAAACATTTGCGTAAGAAAGCGGGGCGGGAAACGACGTGTATGAGAACGAACGATGGGAGCTCGGCTGTCATCGTCTCCCGCGCTGATAGAGGAAACCGTGTGTTTATGCAGAGAGTAGCTTTTCAGTAAACCGAGAGATCCCACAGGGAGCAGGATATCAGCGCTACAACGAGGAAGGAAAGATCCATTTACAAGAATTTTCTTATACCCATCCAAACATATTTGTACACGTGTGACGCATTTAGAAACCATATAGCTTTTCCCTACTCGGCACAACAAGCACAGAGCCATCAAGAGCAATCAACACGCCAGGCCAAGGGAACCATTCTTCCAGACTTTCTGCTCACCGTCACTCTGTAAGCTAACTGCACGTCCCACAAAAAAACATTACACTTAACCTCAGCTCAGAACCGCTTTTTGTCCTGCTGGGCCATATTGGCATTGACCGTGTTTACAATAGTTTCCAAATAAAGAGGGCACAGTGGGAATAGAAGTCTGCGCTCGGGAGGCGGGAGACGGGGAAGCGGCCGCGGACGACTGGCAGACGCTTTTTGTGGAGGAAGCGTGCGAGAGCAGCCGCGGGGGCTTCAGCTGAGGCACGCCGTGCAGTTGAGGGATATTAACCATGAGCGTAAAGCCAGCGGGAGCCGGGTTACTCTACACCGGGGCCAGATTCGGTGAGCCGGGTTTCAAATAAACACCGCAGGAAGTAAGGCAGTAAATAAAAAAAAAAAATGTATTCTACACATGCATCAATCAGGCTTAGGCAGAACACTGATTTTACTTCAATGCAGGTTCCAGGAGAGGAGTTTTTAATCAAAGACAAATGACGGGATTAGGAAATTTTGCCAACCTTTAATTTTTATTAGAATTTATTATTTTAAATGCCAAACTAAAGAATTTGCGGCCCTTCAACACGCTCACACCTTCTCGTTACAAGTCTGAACTTCCATGTTTTTGCTGTATTTATCTGATAGACCAAAACAAAGTAGTGCATAATTATGATGTGGAAGAATAAAAGTTTTAACTTTTTTTAAACAAATAAACTGAAAAGTATTCGTATCCAGCACCAAGATGTTGTGCAGCAGCTTTCTGCCAGTTTTACACACCTAGAGACTAAACTTGTACATTTATGTCTCCAATACTAAACCTTTTGGTTCTTATATGCTTATCTTCGTGGACAATAGGGCTTGACGATATAGAAAAAAAAACATAGCGATAAAAATATAGAAGTCATATTGGATCGATATCGATAATTATCACAAATTGAAAAATATATTTTAAGTGCAGCCCTGGCCATTTTATGCTGTTGCTTAGCAACCTATTTTTAGACACAGTCCTCACAAACACTGAATTCAACCACAACCCTTTATTCTACTAACTTTTTACCAAAACTACAAGTTTTTAAAAAAAGAAAAAAGAATGCGTGCTCTCTGAACTCTGAAGGGGCGGAGCTTGGTGACGGAGCGTTCCTGGGTCTGCGGTTGTGATTGGTTGGGAGGATGTAACAAATGTAATATTAACCTACATGGCTAAAATGCATAAAGAAGGAAAACTTTTATTCTATTGACCCATCGATATACTTCTATCGTTATTGAATTATCGCCCAGCCCTAACGGACAACGAAGGACATCTCCATTCTGTTCAGCTTTGATCAGCTGAATTAAAAACATCCCCACAGCATGATGCCGCCACCACCGTGCGTCGCGTTTGCCTTGCAGGTTGTCCAAAATGTTCCTTGGTCTGAGCTGAACTGAGGCCCTTCCTCCACAGGTGCTTTGTCTCGTTCATTGCTTGTCACAACCCACCAGATTAAACGTGACTGTCTGCAGCTCCTCCAGAGTTACCGAGGGCCTTTTGGCTGCTTCTCTGATGATTGCTCTTCTTGCCAAACCTTTCGGTTCAGATGGACGGCCTTGTTTTGGGAAGCTGTTCCACAATATCCCATATTGAAGTAAGATACAATGCAGAGTTTGGAGATGTTCAATACATCCTTGTAAATGCAGATTATAAGGGACTTTATTAAACAAATATCTGAGGGGAAACATTTAGAAATAATTTTAAAAGACACGTCAAAATCTGCAAAACTGTTAGAAAACAAACAACTGCTTCAAAATATTCAGAAAATGCTTGGCCTTCGATTCTGCAGATTTAAGTCAGTGAATTTATACACTGCAAAAACAGATCAAAAAATAAGTAAAATGTTCTTAAAGTTAGTGTATTCGTCCTTGATTTGAGCAGGTAAATAAGATTTTTTGCCATTGAAATGAGTATTTTGACCCCTAAAATAAGATAGACATCCAGTACTTGAAATAAGATGATGGAAATGAGTTGTTTACATTTTAAATGCAAAAATCTTATTCCATTGGCAAATCATCTTATTTACCTGCTCAAATCAAGGACAAATACACTAACTTTAAGAACATTTTACTTATTTTTAGATCCGTTTTTGCAGGGTATCACAGCCGTCCGATGGACTCGCCAAACGGTTACTCCAAAACCACTGGAAAGTCTTTACAGCCTTGATGGTTTCACAGCAAAAGCCAAACTGATTTCACGACTCAGCATTTTAGATTTACCTAATTGTAACTATTAACATTTTTTAAAACTGATTTTCAAATGTTTCAATTGACTTGCACCCAAAAGACTAAGTGTATAAATAATCTGCGGTGCTACAGCAGATCCACCAACGCAGCCTCAGATGGTGACTAAGGTTCTGTGAGAGGTGAGCACCGGACTTTTAAACTCACACTCTGTCAATTCAAAGTCTGCAACCAGATTCAACATTTCCAAAGAAAAAAAAAAAACATGTCAAAACCAGCGCTGTAATCATCTTTAACATGTTCTACTGCCGTGTTTTAATCCCTCTGCTGCATTCATCTGTATCTGAATATGTTTTTAGTTTTACCGTCAACTCTTTTAACACTATTCTGTTAATTAGTATTTTAGGTATACTGTTTTTTTTGTTCAACAAGCACTGCAAATAAACACACTATCAGAACCATGATGCACAAGTGGTACTGCTGCTTTCTCTTCCCATCGTTTACCTGGCCCTATCAAACTTAAAGAAATAAATAAAAAGCTTGAGAATTTCTATAATAACTGTTTTACTGTGTTCCTTGGTCTTTGGGATGCTGTTTATTCACTACTCTTCTCTGACAGATCTCTGAGGCCCTTAAGAGAAAGACTGGACTTAGAGTAAATTACACACAGATGGACCTTATTTACTAATTAGGTGAGCTCTGAAAACAATTAGGTGCAAAATGTGAAAATAACGCTGAAATCCTTTCACAAAGCCGTGTATGTCCTTTATGCGATTTCTTTCTAAAAAGTGACGGTTGTAGATGTGTTTACAGACCAAAACGGCGTTTCCATGCCTTTAAGAAAAATACATTGCAATTTTGAACATTTAATCTGCCGATCATCCAGTCGGAGCCAATCAAAGGAAAAATGGCAGACGAAAAGTGGATTGATCCAAAAAATTTGAAATAGAAGACGGGATCAAATCCAAACAAACCTTCAGCGACGGAAACAGTAAACTGACAGGATTAGCTCTAAATTTGGCTTGAAAAAGAGCAGAAGGGTCATTGGCATTTTGTGAAGCCTGGCAAAGGTGATAGCAAGACTAATGGCGTCATTATGGGGGCTGAAGAACGTCTCCTCCAGTTGAATTAAAAAAAAGCAATGACCCCAATCTGAGGGACATCTCCCGTTGACAAAAACAAAACGGGGACAGGTCGATGATAGGATATTGGATTTTGGCTGGCCTGGTCAGCGATGTTGCAGCTTTTATGGCTGCGATAGGGGCCGCGACCACAGCGCTCCTGATGAGTGGATACAAGCAGCCATTTGTGGCCTCTCACCTTTAACCTGACCTTCAAACACAAGATAGGAACAGGCAGTGTGCTTTTCCTTGATCCTGACAGAAATTCTGCAGATGTTTAGAGGAAACCTCCCCGCCGGCGATGCCTGTTTTTTTTTTTTTGGCGTTTTTCTTTTCACCGTTTTTTTTCCCGCACGGCACGACGTGCGCGAGTGAACGTTTGACTGTTCGTGTAAATGCCCGTTTAAATCTGAAGTCAGCACGACAGCTCTGTTTGGTCTGCCTTCCCTGATGATGGCATTGAGTCTAAACACACATGCCACGCACTTCCGTCATTACAGCTGATTATCCATAATCAACATCTAAATATACCACTTGCGCTGGTGAGAAAACGCAGACCTCCCGAGCAAAAATCGCCTTTCAAACATGGGGCTCGCCACAACACAAGGAAAACATTTTCCAAAGCCAGAGAAAGATATGTCCCAGCTCTCCCGAAATAACAAATAAGTCACTTGTGCTTTTTGGTGGCATCACTCATAATCACAAGTATTTGTTGACCTGAAAGGCAACGGGAGAGCAGCCTTGGACGGGACGACAAAGGCATAAATTCTCAAGCTGAATGTGACAATGAAGCGAAGGCAGAATGGAAAATGTTTTTTTTCTTTCCTACAAACCCTAAAATGCAGCAGATTTACATGGACACTACAGCGCTACTGCTCCAGCGGCCAGAAAACACTCCAAGTTCTTACAAGCTTTGTCACTTAGGATCGGATCTTTTGGTTGACTTAAAGCATTTTATTAACAGCGAAATAATTCAGACAAAACTGTAAACAAATGAGGACAAAAAGCAGAATCAGAGCTTGAAGGATAAATACATTTTTCTTCTTCTTTCTGCGACTGATTAATACGGAAGCTGAGTGGTTTGGTATACAAGCGGCTGTGTGTGGATAACTTGACACCAGAGCCTCTTCTGAACAGGCCACATGTGCGTGTTCATGTGCTTGAATGAAAACAGACAATCATGTTGGTGTTTGCGTGCTCAAATTCACAACCGAAGGGAATATTTACTGATGTGCAAATATTTACACAGCCGGGTCTCCGAGAGCTTCACGGACTCACACTGTCAGGACTAAACCATCAAAGGCTGCGAGGACTGGACCTAAAGCTTCCAAATCCCAAACAGACGAGCCCAAACATGCAAGAACGGTTTGATAAAAAACTCTTTCCATGCAGAACCGTTGAGGACGGACGGGACAGTTCATATGTTATTTCAGTTTCACTGTAGTGGATTACAGTGGTGTGAGAAGAAGAAGAAATGCAGCTGTTCTCGTAACCAATATAGCTGAGGTTGCACTTACAATCACCTAATCTAAAAAGAAAAATGTAATTTTTAAGGCCCTTAAATGTAGAAACACAAGAAGACCTTCACAGAATAGCACCCCAACAAAAAGGAAATATTACCTAAAAGGAGAGCAACAAATGACACTGACGATAACTGGATTAAAGAACATTGCTATGTTTTATAATGAGATCTACACAAAATGTGGAGTTAAGTCCAAAATAATTTCTGCAGAGTTGGAATTAAAATTAATTCTGTTCAACCAAGAAAGTATTGGTTTGGAAATGAACACAGGCACTGACACATAATAATACAAAAATAGTTTTTTTATTTACACTCTTTCAAAAAAACTAACCTTTTCAGCGATTAATTAAAGCCTTTGCTGATATTACAGAGAGGTGACCATATATCTCGCCTGCAAACCAGGGACAACTACAGCCTGGGGGACATTTCCGGGGACAGGTCATCCAGAACTGATACTTCTGACCAATCATCTTCTGCAATGAGCTCCGGGTCTTTAAGTTGTCAAGGTCTCCTTGCTATCACCCAAATCTTTAACTCCCCCCACAGATTTGCCATCTAGTTCAAGTGGAGGCTTTGGCTAGGCCATTTCCAAACATTTCTATAACCGCACGCTAAGGAAACTAGTTGGAAGCACAACAAATATTACTTTAGGAGGCACCACATGCAACATATAGCAGTTCAATTTCCAAGCTTTGGGCCATTTTCTGCACGTCTTCCTCTGTCCTCTCTGCGGTTCTTCCTGTCGAGCTACTAATAATTAAAAGCGACTAGCGCCACAAAACCTCAAAAATATACCTTATTTTTAATCTAAATCTAGTTGGTGTAGTATTTGAATAATCTGGAAAATCCATTGCACTGCAAAAGGGGAACTAAAAGTAGGTAAAATCCTCTTGAAATGTATGTATTTTTCATTGCATTGAGCTGGTAAGACTATTTGCTAATGAAATAAGATTTTCACACTTAAAATAACAATTCATCTCCCTCATCTTATTTCAAGTGCAGAATGTCTAATTATCTTATTTTAGGAGTAGAAATTCTCATTCCATTGGCAAATAGTCTTATTTAGCTGTTCAAATCAAGGAAAAATTTACTAATTTCAAGAAAATTTTACTTACTTTTAGTTCCCTTTTT
This sequence comes from Fundulus heteroclitus, assembly GCF_011125445.2. Taxonomy (NCBI): domain Eukaryota; kingdom Metazoa; phylum Chordata; class Actinopteri; order Cyprinodontiformes; family Fundulidae; genus Fundulus; species Fundulus heteroclitus. The sequence goes on from NC_046365.1 coordinate 36,763,155, forward strand.
GCAGTGTGACTGCTGATTCAGTGCAGCGATGCTAACTATGCTAACTGTGCTAACGGTGCTACGTTAGCACAGTTAACACAGTTGGTGAATTACAAATTCACCACCATTATTACTGAAATAATCACTGGAATTACCTTTTTTGATATTTTTATTACTCTCAATCTCTAAAAAAATATATATATACTTAAATTCTGCTTCTGGTCTCAAATAAATAAGTCAAAACAAAGTTTTATCAAATAAGTGTCACCTGGTGTTTTTGTTGCTGGAGTTAGCAACTTTATCAGAACACTTTACCAACATTGACCCTTTAAAAAAACAGAATAAACAGCAGTAGGAAACTACCATTACGCTGAAGTCCAAGTTTAGTTTTCTAAGACTCCATTCCTTGTTTCAAGCCTTTTTAAAAGCATGAGCTATAAGATTTTTACACAATTTCTGATAGAAAATGTTGAATTCCCACAACAAATTTAAGTTAAAACATACTTTTTTTCTTCTTTTTCTTTTTTTTTTTTAAATCAGCGAAAAGCCGAACAGAGAAAAGCGAGGAGAAAAACTTCAGAATGCATTCCAACGTCTCATAACTGCGGGGCTGTCGGGTAAGAAAACATCACATTAACGGTGCCTGTCAGGAGGAGAGGTCTCCGTCGGGGAAACTCATTTTGTTGAAACACGACTATATGTCGCGTGTAAATAACCGGCCGTTTGTGCCGCTTGAAGCCGGCTCGCGGGAAAGCCGACTGGCAGCCAAATTAAAAGCCACTCAATATTTTTAGGAGTCTCCTGTCTGATTTTCTCCTCTCAGCTAGACTCCGCTTCCTGTCAGGAAGCCCCCTTGACCCCCCCACCAGCTCCTCCAACACAACGCACCCCCACCGCCGCCTCTGCGCCTGCATAGTCGCCCACGACGGGGAGTCTTCGGGATTAAGTGCCAGTTGGTGTTTGCCGTGTTTTCTCTGCGTCTCAGCGGAGAGTATATTTTCAAAGAATACGCAGCGTTACGGAGCGTCGGTGTGGGACGCGGAGCCGCGTGGCGCAGCTGTAAAGGGGCGCATGGGAGCAGAGGACGGGGCAGGGGTGAACAGGGAGAGTGGGGGGGGGGGACGGTTGTTTGATTTTCACTGATCTTGAACTGTGTGAGCCTGTTTAACTACACAGTGGGATGTTGGGCCGACGGAGAGGAAAATGAAAGTATTTCACAGTAGCTAGTAGAAGAAGAAGAAAAAAAAAAAATCGCTCAGTTTCATCACATTTTGTAGCAGTTTTCTCACGCCTCTCATATCGCCTGGGTTTAAATCACATGGTCTCCATTTAATCTGCGAGACGAGAAAAAAATATTCACAAACAATTATGAATAACTACAACCCAATTTTACTGGCTTAACGATTAATCTAACCAACTAGCATGAGAAAAAACAAAACTCCAAGCATAAAGCCGTAGCTGTTCATTTTTTTCCTCCTACTCTGAAGTTTTCCGACGTACTAATTGGTTCCCTTGGCTGTCAGACCATTTTATCGATCATTTTGGAGCTGAGGAGCACTTAGGACCTGATCCCCGACCACGAAAGGCTTTAAACGTCCCTCCCTTCACCACGCTCTTCTTCTGTAACCTGCAGGTCAGCGTGGTCAGGAGTCAAGGAAGCCAAGTGTTTGGGGAAGTGCTTGTCTTTGTGCCTGCTGACTGGGACGGAGAGGTGCCCATCTGTTAAACAGGTTAACTTTGGTGAATCTGTGGCTGGGAACACGTGATTCTAGCAGTCGATGGATCAGTCGGGTTAACACCGATGTTATTGGATTATAATTAAAGGATTATCTGCATGGTCGGCCGCAGGAAAATAGTGTTGGACAAAACAAGAGACAGTTGTGCAATATTTCAAATCAGATAGACACAACCAACAGAGACGTCTCTGCAGCCTAGCACCCTTCAAGAGGATGACTTAAGCTCTATTGGCACGGGATGCACATTATCTGCGGACCCCGTGTGATAAAGAAGTTGCGCCCCTGGCTCAGCTTCTCCGACATCTTTGCTGCGTATTGTGCATCTTTTTTTTTTAAGTCACTTGAAAATTTATGAGTCGTTTAGGGCTTGTGTTTGAACGTGCAGTTGTTTATTTGGGCTTATCGTTTTTCCAACAGAACCCCTTCTCCCTTCTATCACACTGTGAAACCTGTTAATATCTGCCCGGTTTAATCCCCCCCCCCCTCACCTTTGCTCCAAAACACACCTGAATCAAAAGGACCATTAAGTTTTGCAGGTCCCTCGCCTTGGGCTGTTCATGTGCCTGAGGTGCTGGAGACCACGGCGTTAAACTAAAACATATTCATCTGTTAGAGCTGCCTAGTCTAAGTCCCGCCCCAAACCAGAATAAGAATGTAAAATACGATGATCCAATAACAGTTATAGAGCAAGGACTCTTTAGCCAAAGCAGAAGTGCGTCAGCGGTCGCCGTGAGCAGTGCTGTCCGAATAATGCGGTCAGTAAGGAAGGAGGTAGGAAAAGGAGCCTGTATGCTCCCTCCACAGTCTAAATGGACTGAACTGCTGAAACCCAAAATGGACACTGCACCACACTCGCATAACTGCACATTTACACATTGCACATATGCTTCAAACTGTTGAAATGCTGAAGCCACAAATGGACTCTGTACCACACTTGTATATTACACGGTTTTAATAATACTTTCCTGGATACCGTGAATAGCACACTGTCTATTTCCCCTGCATTGTTTACATTGTTTTGACATTGTTAACATTTCAATCGCTGCTGCATCTTTATCCTGAAAATTAGTGCAATTTACTGTGAGTTTTCGAGCTGTATGCAAAAGAAATTTCGATCTGTACGCACTTTGTGCATACAAAATGACAAATAAAGCTGTCTAAAGTCTAAAGTCCAGCAGCTAGTTTTGTCTAGGGACATCCTGACGTCCCTTAAGGTATCCCACAATCCTTTGCGCGACATGACGTATCAGCAGAGCCCACTCACGGAAATCAACGAAAATGTCCAGAGAGAAAAGAGCGCGTACTTTGTAGTTCATTTTCGGGAGGCTGTAGACTAAAGGCCGTTAAAGGCCGTCCAAATTCAGCACAGCAGTCCGGAGCTCCTTTTCGCCCCACGACAGAGTTCTTACTGTTGATCCCATGAAAGGTCATGGGGCAGAAGCTAGGATTAAGAGTATTCAGATGGAGCCAGAGATGCTCATCGTTCAACTGGTCAGAGCCTAAGGTATTGTGCAAATTGTAAAATGTTAAAAATGAGCAAAGTTAGCAGAGGAGTACAAGACTTGCAGTCCTCCGCAGCGAAAGATGTCTCTCCAAAGGATTGACCTGGCATGCCACACGTTTCTCAATTTTATTTGTAGAGAAAATCCAAGATCATTTCTTTCTCTTTCTGTCTCACAAACAGGCACTAACATAAAAATATAACATAGTTTGTGATTGTAAAGTGAAAAAGGTAAATGGATAGTTTTGCAAGTCTGCTTATCCGCAAATGATCCATCCTAAAAGGAAAACAACGGAAGACAGGAGTCTCACAGTCCTGCGTCAGGCTATTAAAAGAATAAAAAGGAATATAAATATTAGGGAATGCGTTACAAAAACAGCTTCTGATTTCTGTCTTGTAAAAGCATCAGGAAGAGCAGTTCCACATAAAAACCATCAGCCGTTCTCCCCCTGACCGTCTCTCTTTTCCTTCCGCTCGGCGTTACGGGATGCATCTCTGATAAATGGCAGCAGGATGGATGGGCTGACACAGGGGCCGGACAATAATGGCTGATCTACAGGACACAAATGCGGCTACTGAGAAGATTTATGGGCCACTGCACATCGAACACCATCCGGTATCCAATGAGATAATTTCTCAAAACTCTGGAGGGGTGGCAGCGGTGGAACTCCTCTCTCTTGTCCCACTGTACCGCTGATTGATCGCGTCTACCGTGTAGAAGCTGGTCCTACGAGTGCATCCCGGGAAACAGGATAGTGGCCATAAAAACGACATTAGAAAAGCTCCAAACAAAGAGAGAGGGCCCGCTTTTTCAAAAGCAGGCGAATTATTTGGTGTGGCAAAAAAAAAAAAAAAAAAAAATCTGGCAAACGTTCTTTGTTGTGAAGACTGGAATGATTCTCTTAAATGCGTCTTTCCTTTCAAAATAAACTTGCATCGTGTAACCTTAAGTGGCCATTACATGGTATATGAATGACAACAATTATGATCTCTATTTTAAAACAGGACAAAGAAAGAGCAAATAATTTAACAAATAGTGATGCAGCAACCAAAGGGCAACTAATAAAGATCATTAAATGTCTCCATTTTGGCTTGGATTCTTAATCTGTGGGTCAAATACAGGTAAAAAATTACGATTTATTTCATGTTTAATGCATTAATGAAAATTTAAGAGCTTGTGTACAAACTGCTCGACAAAATCGCTGGAGGTCAGGAACAGTCTTTGGTAAATTAATAGGGATAATCTTGTATTCCTTTGATCCTTGTATTCCCTATCTCTATAAAAGGATCCTGCTGCCCAGTTTTTTCATTCAGTAAACAATAAATTATTATTATAATATTATAATTATTGTTTACTGAAATAAATATATTTACCACATTTCTCGTCATACCCACCATTCAAAGTGTTTTACACCATGCCCACTTTCACCCATCTACTAAATAACGCGTACACACACTGATACGCATATCGGGAGGAAACTTGAGGTGAGGTGCCTTGCTCGGGGGCACATCAATATGACAAACCCCCAACTTTCGGATTGTGGAAAAACTGATCTTCCAACTGTGTCACTTTGACCACAAAGTAAGAGCCTGTGCGTTTGTATATTGTAGATTTGGGAGTCTAAGTGGTGATATGATCAGTATATCAGTACACAGCCAAAGATCCCGTAGGTTTACAACACATTTGATACGTTCTGATTTAGAAGAACACGATTCAATCCCATATTTTAGGATCAATCAATTTTAGGGAAGCTGCCCTGAATTAAAAGAGTTCTAATGATTGATGCTCACCTTTAAAAACTGGGGTATTTAAATTTCATCCCATAATGGCTGATTTACAGATGCAAGCACTTGTCTGTCAATTGGAAACAAACTTGTTAATCATCTCTAGCTGATTTAGAGCAATATTTAAACAAATGAGTCTATATTTGGTGAAGTTCTTAGGGAAACAAAATAAAAATCTACAGTTTTGACTTCATAAAAAAAAAGGAAAGCCTGATCAGTGCACCTGAAATATCCAACATTCACATCTCTTTAAAACAGGGAGTGTCAAACTCCTTCATGTTTTAGTCTGTAGGACCTTTTGTGACCTTTTATGAAAGAATGAGACACCGCACTTCAATTTACTTTTAAATGTCAAATGGGATCCAGGCTTAAAAATTAGTGCAATCTGAATTGCAAAGGAAGCACAACGCTTCCTTTTTCGTATACTACTCTATAGAAAGTACAGTTTCAGATCATTAAACCTCACTTTGTGTATTCAGGAGTCCACCAGGATCAATATTACAGATGAGAACAAGGCAGCATGCCACCCCAACAGTTAATGTCTGATCAAAATGGCCCTTTAATTGGGAGCGCCGTTGTATTCGCCTCGATTCGCAGCGCTATCAAACAGCGGTTTACAATCCCCTCCTCAATGCCAAGCTGATGTGGCTGCCAATGCAAGTTTCATAGGATCTCTGATTAAAAACTGCTCTGCGGTCCCCAGCCTCTTGACCCCTCACCCCGGCTCCACTCCATCTCCGTGCTTGGGAAATTAATTAAAAATTTCCAAGAGATGGTATCGCGATCACATCTCTGATGACGGTGTATGGGGGCTGGGAAGAAAAGAACCACTCAAAATCCTCTTCATCTACTTCATTCAGCAGTTAGGCAGTAAAAAAAAAAAGTCACAAGATGGCCACAGAGGCACTTCCTGTGTGAGAATTGAGTATTTCCTGTGCCGGAGGGCCCCGAGAAACTTCACTAAATAACCCCATCAATCATGGTATGGGCTCACTCTCACTGGCTCACAGGGAGAACAAACACAGAAATAATTATACATTGTAATTTAGCCTGGAGCAAAGGCTGTCCCTGTTTCCCTCTTTTCCCTGGTGGGAAGCGGCAGATCATTCCCACCTTCTCCAAACCCCCCCCACCCCCCAACCCCCCCATTTCCCCCCTTTACACAACAATAAAATTACATTTGCATTAGCTGTGAGAGAATTTGGTTGGATGATTTATTGAAGCAATCAACACTGCTCTGGCCAATACCGGGCCGCCTCACTTAAAGTGTGTGTGTGTGTGTGTGTGTGTGTGTGTGTGTGTGTGTGTGTGTGTGTGTGTGTGTAGCTGGGAGCTTTGGGGAAAAGGAAGGAATAGCTTGGGCCGTGAACCAAAAGGGGGAAGCGAGGCATGAGCAGTGCAGCGGAGCAATCACTGAGATTCTGCCTTTGATTAGATTAGCATTAAACAACACCCTGACAGATATGACAAATAGGTGCATTAGAGCCTGTCATTCTCCTCTCTTTGCTTCCCCTGTCTAGCTTTCACTCCTGCCATTCCTCCGTCTCTGGACATTACGAGGCTCACATTCCCCCCCCCCCCCCACCACCAACGAGTCTAGCTAGCCCCAGTTCTCAAGGCCAGTGACATCCAAACAGATGTGTAATCTGGCCGCATTACCTTTCTGCGGAAGAAGCAAAATGAGTAATGGGAGCTGAGCAGCATATGGGGAGCTAGAAGGAGCAGGAAAGAAATGATGATTAAAAGCTAAAAAAAAAAAAAAAAAAGTTCTGGTGTCCTTATCGAGTAATTACAATCACCACCATGGTATTCTAACACTGATTCAATTCAATTCAGTTTTATTTATATAGTGCCAGTTCATGAAACATGTTATCTCGAGGCACTTTACAAAGTCAAATTCAATCATATTATACAGATTGGGTCAGATTATACAGATTGGTCAAAATCTATATAAGGAAACCAGTTGATTGCATCAAAGTCCCGACAAGCAGCATTCACTCCTGAAGAAGCGTAGAGCCACAGGGAGAGTCGTCTGCATTGTTGATGGCTTTGCAGCAATCCCTCATACTGAGCAAGCATGAAGCGACAGTGGGAAGAAAAACTCCCCTTTAACGGGAAGGAAAACCTCCAGCAGAACCAGGCTCAGTATGAACGGTCATCTGCCTCGACCGATTAACTGCATTTTCATGGTCCCGTTTTAACAGTCGTACCCAGACCTGATTACTAACTAGACCTGTAGTTTCAACATGTATCTGAAACAGAACCCGCCTGACAGGATGAAGTGGGCTCAACGATCGCAAAAAGCAACGCATCATCCGATGCCCTGATCTAAAGATATTCATTAACTTTGGGGAATGTTGCAGAGCTCGTTCAAGCCCAATGAGAACCATAATCCACAAATGGAGAAAACTTAGAACAGCGGGGAACAATCGTAGGAGTGGCCACCGCATGCCAAAATTACTCAGAGTGCCTCAATGATCCAAAAGAACTGAAGACAACATCTAAAGCACTGCAGGTCTCAGTGGCCTCAGATAACAACAATAAGCTAAAACTGGGAGAGGAACACTAAAACCCGTCTCATGTTCTCCCCCAAACCATTCTGACGACAACCAAGACCTGTGTGGGGAAAAATTCTGTTCTCTATTCTGTTCTCTATTCTGTAGACTGACGACACATAACTGGAACTGGTCCCGTTACCTATGGCGTAAAACTAACCACATCACACCTGCAGTCAAACACAGCCGTGGTAGTCAGGAACCGCTTTGGGCTTAAGGACCTGGGCAGCCTGCTGGAACTGTCAGGCTGATTTGGAATCAGCTTTTTGCATTTACTCTGTTTATCTTTATCAGATAATATAAGTTAGTTCATGGATCTGAACCATCCACATGTGACAAAAAAGACCTAGACAGAATAAATCTGCAAGGGGGGAGCAGACATCTTTACAACTCCAGTATATGTATACCAGTGAAACTAGATACTAAATAAGCCTAAAGCAGCGGACTGTGCTTTGGTTTTCGTGCAGCAGGAACCCTTTTTTTTCGCTTTTGCATCTCCTAACGGTAATCAGCCATCCCAGAGTGATCCATCGACAACCCCGATCATTGATCCGCCCACGTCGGGCTTATGATCCCTGAATTAGTATTCATGAATCCAGCAGCCGCTAAATAAACTTGACAACAAAAAACACCCACAAGACAACAGAGGAGAGGAGAGTCAATCAATGCAAAGCACCATCAAATCTACATCATCCCTCCTCGTGAGTTTGGGCTTGGCCACCGGGGCCAAAGGTGACGCGGACAGGTCGGCCACTCCTGACCCTCTGACCGATACTTGCAGCTGATTCTCCGCTTCTCGCTGTAGGCCGAGGCTGAATGTGGAAAGGTAAAGGAGGCGGGGATGGAGGAACCGATAAGGCTGCGTGGATTTACTGCTCTCAAGGTGAGCCTGATAAATCAGGCTGGCAGAAGAGCGCTCAGAAAAGATAAAGATGCCAGACTTGCCTGAGAACAAAGCAGCATGACAAGCTCCACCACCGAGCTGCTGGACTTCATGCACACCAGACCTGGAGAAAAACAAAGGGTCAGAAGGTCAGAAAGCAACATAGATTAAGAACGGTTAGGAATGCTTTTTACAGTCACAGTTATATACCAATAATATATTACATTATGTTACAGTTTTATTTGATTACAGAGGATTCTTTCTTGAAAATCCTTCACAAGAAATGACTGATGAGGTTTTAATTGGGTGCACAAGTTTCAATTTGTTATGGATTTGCTTAAACCAACCAGGTTTATACAAACAGACTCAATTATACACATTAAGTGTTTATATTTGATTGAACCTTTTTGTAGCCATCAAGCTTCTGACAGTTCTGGCTCAGTGTTTGGCTCCTCTTTCTGGCAGAATCCATAGAGTTTACACTGTTTCTTCTAGATTTTTTTAAAAACCGTGCCGGTGTTTTTTTTTTTTGTGTGTTTTTTTTTGTGTGGGGGTGGATGAGGTCATCTAATTTGCATATTTGCTATTACATTTGTGACCTAGGCTGCAGAAGAGCTTTCCCCAAGTTAAAAAAGTAATTCAAAATAGTGATTAAATGTGTTTGGAACTACAAATTACCTTTATAAAGTTATTTAGGAATTTTAATACCTTGCCTGAATCCACACTACATTAAACCAACCAAAAGTTACCAGAGCCGTGCAAAGTGAACAACATGAATTGGTGATTGAAGCCGTTTGTGAATCAAATTCAGATAATTAAGTTGCTGCAACAGTTTCAGAGACAAAAAAAGAACAGGAAAACACTACTTTAAAAACTATATATGTGACGAGGCAGCAGCAGCTGTGGTGTGCCTGAGAGACAGCGCTGAGGGAAGTAGGAACCCTCGTAGTAGCGCTAACTACTGCCTCAATACAGGGACTCCAGAACGTCTGGTGCTTTGTGTAAAGTCGCCATTAAAACAAAGAAAGTCGCTAAAAGTCGCTTGTTGGGTGTCGCTTTTTAAAGAAAATTGCTAGAGGGGAAAACACTGGACTGTCGTCTCGAATTTCCCTTTCCTCCTGAGGGCAGGACACCGTGTGGTAGCCGCTAGCTAGCTTTGCACCGAGACGCAGGAGCACACGGTGTTGGGTATTTCAAAATAAAGTAAATTTTAAGGTTTCATGATATTTAAATTCTTTTCAAATTCAAATTATGGTTAGTTTAAATGTGCATATATAGATTATACATAATATAAGGTAAATATATTCCATATGCTTGACATTGTTTTAACATATTAAAAAAAATCATTCTGAAGGAGTGGGGGCTTTTATTCTGGCGTGATGAAAATTGTGAATGAAATATATTTGATCAAACAGTTGATTCGCAAGTTAAGGACTCGAGTAGACTAGTGCTGAAAAGACTGGGAGGAGTGGAGTATTTCCTCAACAACAGGCAAAGGAGGACTGAACTGATCATTTATAAGCAAATTTGAGATGCATGGCAATCCAACATGTTCGTTTTTGCTCTTTGTAATTTTTGTCCCATGAGACCTGTGTTATTCTGTCAAAAATGCAAATAAGGAAAAAGTGTTTTTTTAAAAATCAATAAGAAAAATAATAGAAAAATGTCAAGGTAGTCAACTTTTATTATTCCATCCAGTTTGTGCAATTATCCAGCACTACCGAGAGTAAAACAATCCCACAGCATGATGCTGCCTCTGCCATGCTTTACAGCTGACCGTGTTCAGTCAAGATGACGCTTTTAAATGTAATCTGAAGTAAATTAGTCTTGTTATTTTGGACAAATAAAGCAATATTTGTCTTGTCTCAAGCGTGAAGGGATTGACTCTCAGTTAGCACCCTCTCAATCCATCATAATGTATTATTTGACAAAAAGAGAACAACAAACAAAACAAAGAGAAAACTCCATCAGCACTAAATCAATGTCACCAATATTGCCTGTATAATTCTGGCCAATTGTGAAATAGAGCATAGGGCTGGACAATAATTCAATAACGATATTTATCGATCGATAGACGTATGGTTTAATATGAAAAACAGGGGTCAATAAAAAGTTCAATAAAATAACAGTGCATTCTAGCCTATCATTACATCCTCCCAACCAATCACAAACCCAGGAAAGCCCCATCAGCCTTCAGAGAACACATGCTGTTTTTTTCTTTTTTAACAATTACAGTTTTTTGTAAAACGTTGGTTGAATAAAGGGTTGTGTTTGAATCAATTTATTTAAAAATAGGTCATTAAGCAACAGCATAAAATGGCCAGTGCTGCACTCAAAATGTATATTTTGAATTGTTTTGATAATTATCGATATCGACCAATATGATTTCTATTTTATCAATATACTTTTATTCTATATCGTCCAGCCCTAATAGAGCATCAAATTTGTAATCAAATTACGGTTTTTGAAAGTTAACGGTTAATAATCATTCCACTTTAAAACAAAACCGGTTCAAATAGACTAAAGAAGCAAATTAGTACGACGCTCATCTCCTCGATGACGGCGTGTGGACGTGTGATTTCATCAGCTTCCCGGATACTTGTGGAAACGCGTGCACTTTTACACTTTTGCACCAACAGACAGGGATCATGTGACCTTGTGCCATCTGCAGGGGAGAGGAGTATTGATGGGCCTAATGAGTCGACATGATGTTACTGTAAACTAATACATATTTGGGCCTTGTATTACAGAATTGACTTGACCAGCATATGTCTCCATTGATTCCTAACGGCAAGCCCAAGGCTTTTAGAGGGCAGGGGGGGAACAGAGGAGCGTCCAGGGTCTGCAGCGGGGGCACAGACGGTGAAACAGCAGGGAAGCTTTTGGTCTTTTTTTTTTTTTTTTTTGCCGATCTTCAAATGACACATGGACTATCGTATTAAAAAAATAGAAAAAAATAGCCCCAACCAACACACACACCCTCCCAAAGCATTTCTTCCACCCTCCCTCGTGAAGCTATCAATCAACTTTCCATTTTGTTTGGTGGCAGCAGACATCCCAAACACTGCTATTAGTGGCCTGGCCTCTGACCCTGCCCCCTGGAAACCATCAGCGCAAACACCCAGCTCATTGTCCTATGCAGCTCATCACCGTGTTGGATTAAAAGTCTGGAAGTGTTATTGCATTTAAATGAGCAGCACTGCATCAACGAGGCCTGCGGGGTTGACAGGAAGTGAACCGCGGCGGCGGCGGCGGCGTACTCACTGGTGCCCTCGATGAGCAGCTCCTGACCGTGGCTGCCCAGCAGAGTGCGAGAGAGGAACGGGGCGAAGTCCACGAAGATCTCTCTCAGCAGAGGAGCAGCCTTTTCCAGCGCGTGCTCCAGACGCTCCGAGATGCTGGAATAACCCAAACCGTAAACAAAAAGGAGAGAGGAGGCACATCAGGAACAACCAGCAAAACATTTCAACGTCTATCAGCCTCCAGCTTCTGAGGCCAAACATCCGATCAGGTCAACGACAATGATCATAAGATATGCATGGAGGGCTTAAGTATGCTCATGAGTGTAAACAGCTGATAGTGCATGTGCGTGTGAGGACAGGGAGAGGGGAAGAAAGAAAGAAGATGAATCACCTCATATTGGGGGCTGTGTTCTGGGTCACAGGGGAGAGCGGCGGGACAGATGGCAGGCTAGAGCTGGCTGGAAGCTCGCCTCCTGCTGCAGGGAGAAACCAAAGAACTCTGTTATTAGTCTGGATGTCGGACAAGTACACAAACAGCTAAATATGTGGCGTTCAGGACCGTAGATTATGAAACAATTATGGTGTTCACAGGAGATGCACAGAGAGAAATCAGCTGCTAACCGAGATCAGCCCAATGGTCCCGGAGTAGCGACTGGCTAGTCAGAAACTTAAATATCCAATCTTTTCTCAGCCAGTAAACACACCACACTAAAGATTCCCAGCTCAAGTTAACGCGAAGAAAGAGACCTAAGAAGTTGTTTAACAGAAAACAATTTTCTACAACATGTGGAGACATCTCTACAGTTTGAGCTGTAAGGTGGAACAAGACTTTCATTAAAACTGATCTTATTGAGTTTCCGTCTATGGAAAGCTTGACAGACTTTTGAAAATATCAGCGTTAAAGTAAAGATCTGTAGAATATACGCACACAGAGACTCCAGTTTTTCTATAGCTATGCGCCCCACTCTTGTTAAGTGCACAAGCCCAATAAAACATGCAAAATACAGCTTAAAATGTTTACTCCATAATGGGTTTATCTTTTTTTTTTTGAATAAAATAAATTCCTATTTTTTTGTTACAGCACATGCTTTAACAAAGCACAGTTTGCCCTCTTATTACAGACCTTTTGTGGCAGGAACACTAGAACAAATGCTTTTAATGCTGCCTGTATATATTCTTAAAAAACAGTTCCTAAAGTGATTTTAAAGTCTACCAAGGTTAGACAAAATTTGGGGATGGGAAATTGCTACTAAATTCTGATTGGTGCACCTCTAGGTGCATTAAATGCATAATTTATTTCCAAAAAAGATCAAGTAGAAGATTAAGTTTGGTATTAAACTTGATAAGAATATTTTACGATACTACTATTGGTTTAATATGTGATGAAAGCATCTAAATATATATTTAGTTCTTAACTAAAGTTATTCATTTATTATCTCTAAGCTTAAAGTACAATTAAACTGATGAATTAAAATGATTTTAAACTTGTGTTTGAATGTGAAAAGATTAAAAAGGATTTTCTTTATCACTTGCCCCTCATTAAATCATTGCATACCAATTCCTCTGGGCTGTTTGTCTGACTGTTTCATTATCCAACTAAAAGGTGCTTTATGACTGAATTCTGGCGACAGAAACACACGAGCTACAAAGTCAGGGTGTGATTGATCTGGCAGTAAATTCTCCTCTCTGTGCCTCATAAATAAGCTAATGCCCAGCTGAATATGGGGAAGAGGGGGGGGGGGATTCCTCTGGTGTTTCACAGCCGTCTTGTTTTTCCAGCCAGGACGGTCTCCGAGCGGGGATAACTCTTCGGGAATGACACGCAGTGCAACGTGCGCTGGAATGTGAGTGCATGTGTGTATGGGAGGTGTTAAACAGCGCCATGTGGACCTGGTGGGAGCATCCCTCTCCAGCTGAAGTAGCTCCTTCAAACAAACGAGTGTCTCCATTAGTCCTCCCGCCGCCCCATTAAAAATACTCTCAAAGCATATTTCCTGAGAAACGCCGACCGACTCCCAGCACCCGATGGACACAGCTACACTTCGCATTATCTAAAAGTAAAAACGCCTCCACAGAGTCTATTTGTGGAAGTGGGAATGAAAAAAAAAATTAAGTCAATTGACTTTAGCCAATTTTTTTTTAAATAAAGCAAAAGAATAAAACTTATTTTCTATAAGACTGTCATAGATTTGTTTTCTGCATACTTTTTTACTAATGTATCTACTTGGTTGTATTCAGCTCATGCAAGTTATACTCATTCCCCTGTCTGAAACTGGAAATACGTACAAAAAAAAAAAAACATGACCACATGGCAGCTGAGAAAGCAACTGAAGGTTTCCGGTGAATGAACCATCAACGTTCACACGGGGCAAACAGAGAGTCTGTAAAGCGCGGATTGTTGTGGTCAGGAGGAGGACGTCAGGAGAGCCGCTGTCTGACTGCAGTAGTGTGGAAACTTAACAAACCGGCAACCTACGGAGGGATTTCAAAGCGCTCTTTAGGGAGCCCAGTCAACCTGTGACGTACCACAGTAGGGAATTACACCCATTAATCTGTAGTCAAAACAGAAACTCTGGCAGCATTTAAGTAAATAGCTAAGTTCACAATACTAGTTATCTATATATACACATATCTGTACATATCTGTAAAACTCTATAGTAATACCGACCTGTATATTATATTCGGTACATATCCAGCTGTAAATTTAGTTCACAATACTAGTTATCTATATATTATACTCATAGAACAAATCAATCAGTAAAATTCTGTCTATAATAGTATACATCTCTATATTTATTCAGTAATACATATGGAACCATCGTTTATCCTGCACTTGCTGCTATTGCACTTCTGGTTAGACCTAAACTGCATTTCGTTGCCTCGTACCTGTACCTATGTAATGACAAATAAGTTGAATCTAATCTAATCTAAATGTTGCGATTTCTGCTCCAGGTCTGATCAGTATTTTTATTATAAAGATCAAAGGAGTACACTGCTTTTGTTTTGTTTTTTCACTCAGTAGAATACTTTAAACACTTATGCAATGGTAGTGGCCTTTTCACCCACATTATTACTCTGTGTTTAACTACACTACAACAATGTAGCTGTCAAAATGTTATTATGATAACATCTGCTATGCCACTCATTCCATATACAACAAGTATAGATAATTTGTCCCTATATAAAACAAATAAACTAATCACGCCTAACTAATGGTAAACATGTGGTCGTCAAAAGGGAAGCATAAATGTCATTCTGATGAACAGACGCCACAAGATTGGTTTATCTGGCCGACCGCTGATGAAAAAAAAAAAAAAAAAAAAAAGACTTAAAAGCAGGACGCGAAGATGCCGGTCTAATATTTAAAGATTAACGTGATCCAAAGTTTTGGAGCCACAACAGAAAAGGCAGAATCTCCTTCAAGTTTCCACCTGGCCTTTGGGACAACTAAAAGCAGCTGGTCGTCTGATCTAATGACCCACGAAGGAAGATGAGACTGGAGTAAACCATACAGCAGGTTTTATGTTTGATGCTTTATATTTAGTTTATTTTTTTCCTGCTGCTGCTATTTTTCTTTTATTAGCTGGCTGTGTTACACCGTCGGCTCCATTTACTCCTCTTGATTTCCCGCTGTGCTTCTATTGGTTTATATTATGTAAACGAAATTGAGGCGGATTGTTATTGGACAGCTGTGCCGCGGCCTGGAAACCTCCAACAACGCTAGAAGCAGGTAGCAGGTGGATCTGATACAGCAGGGTGATTATTGGCGCTATGCTGATGATGAACATACAGTAAAAGATGGACAATAGCCGTGTTTCCATTCAATTGTCGTGGGAATTTTGAGCAAACTTTTAAAATGCTGCCCAAAAAAAAAGACAAAAATGCAAATTAGGCGTGTTTCCATCTACTGATTTAGGCGAATTAACCGGGTTACATAAAACATAATTTTATCAGACGTTGACGTCACGCATGGCTGCAATAAACGGGAAGTGGAGGTTAAAAGCTAGTATGGACCACTCGTTTTTTTGTTGTTTTTTTTAAAAAGGAGGAATGTGCTGCTATCGGGCAAGCTGCATTTGTTCTGTCATGTCAACTAGTATTGGCGATGTTGCATGTGAGCTAAATGTTCCCTACGTCACAACTTATTCAGCAAATGTGTTTTCACATTAACTCTCTTTCGCAAAATCCACAAACCACCTCAAGCAAGCGCAAAAATGTTTTTTTTTTTTTTTTTTTGCAAAATTGAAGAAGCTATTTAGAGTTTCCATCAACCTTTCCTCACAGATGAATCCATCCAATCAGACAGAAGGATTTCATTCTCGGCTCATTTTGTTTAACTGCTCTTGCTGCTGTGGTGTTGCTACAGTAGAGAGTTGTAGTTCGTTTCAATGTCAAATACAGTTTAACACAAAAACAACTGACTGTAAAGGCTTTTTGGTCATATTCTTATGCCGAAATTCATGATTATTGTCTTTTTCTGCTTTGCACTGCTGAAAGTGAGTCAGGGCACCTCTGATTTTCTCAAACACTCCAAGATAATTTGTCTTAAACACAAGGGAAGTATGCAGGAGGTGTTGACGCTTCATGTCACCTAAACTAAATGAGGCTCACAAATTTAACATATCTGTATTTTATTTAATCAACACCTCGTCGAGCTGCAGACCTCCCAGCTCTGTGTGATCTCTGCAGGGCTGATATGATTTGCTTGGTTTATTAAATTATTGAATACCATTCTCACAGGACAGGCCTGTACAACACAACGTCAAAACTGACTAGTTCACCAACTTTTTTCAGCATCAGTTGTCTTTAGTAACTAGTATAAGTTACTTATTACAATTCATGCAAACATTTAATTCCATTTTCTCCAAATTAGATCATAAATTTGAACCCGATATTACGGTACGAGGCTCTTTGGCCTTTCTCCTCTGCGTTATTGTGTTGGTGCTCTGGATGCTCGTGTTTGTGCAGGAGACGTACCGGCTGCAGGCTCCTCAGAGGGATTCTGGGAGGCGTCGCCTGAAGAAACCACAGCGACACCGTCGGCTGGAGTCCCAGCAGAGACCGAAGCAGCAGCAGCAGCAGCAGCAGCAGCAGCGGAGGGCTGGGCAGAGGTGGAAGGCACTTGAGACGGCAGCGTTCCCGCTTTCTTTGGTGCAACGACGACGCTCCTGCAGAGAGGAGGCATTTATCATTCCTTTATTGTTACCCTGGAAGAACTACTGGGAGAAAACGCTGACGACGACATTACACAGGAGGCCTGACAACACTGGAGGAGAGTAGGAGGGCTTCAGCACAAACTGTCATTTTTCTTTCTTTTTTTATTTTTAAATACTTTGTTTATCAAATTTTCTCATAGATCAAAAAAAATTAGAGTACCTGCAGAAGTCTCACCTGAACATACCAATGCCAATAAATTAAATACAACTCTAACAACCTCAGAGGCCACTTCTCTGCCGTTTACTATCAGCGTTTCAGGGAACATTTTGCCAGGTTTACTACAAACTTCCACGTGTTTTATTATGTTTTATGAGACAGACCAATACAAAGCAGTGCATAATTGAAGAAAAATCTACATCCAGAGACGGGTTTCAGAAGAATTTCATTTCAGGGGGAAATAAAAGACCAGAATCCATGGATTTAACAGCTGTGCCTGCTGAGGGATCATGGACTACAGCATTTGTCGACTGAACGCATCAAACTCTTGTGGAAATTCTCAGGAGGTCAACAGGTAACAGGAGCCAGTTAATGGTGAAAATATAAAACTTTCTCAGGATTCGTAAAGAGTATATTTAATTTTTTTCAGCCTCCTAAGAGGAACAAGATTAAAGACTTACTTGAGAACAGTTTTCATAATATATCCCAAGAGTGATTATCCCAAAAAAAATGGATTTTGGACAGTGCTGATTGTATTTTTTTGTATCACGTTGTATCAAGTATAAAGCATTTATATTTCCAAAAAAAAAAAGAAAAAAAAAAGAAGTCTCACCTGAAAGTTAAAAACTGAACAAAATCCTCTGGTTTGGCTCAGAAATACTTGGAAGCCATCTTTGTTATTTCTCTTAAAATATACCCCAATAGGCCCTTTAAGTACTCGTGCGTTTAGCTTTATTGGAGCGCTTAAGTGAGAAATTACAAATAGAAAGAATTATAAAAAGGAACATTTTTAGTACTTACAAGTCCGGAGCGTGACAACCGTAAAAGGAAGAAATTTGCTCTGGTGACTTTTAACCAGGTTTTGTTTTTTCTGCCTCTTTGTTCACAGTTTTATTGTGTTTCCAGCAAACAGGAGTGAATAAGTAGACAGCAAAGTTATTGCAGATTATTCAGCTTGTTTAGCCTTTAAAAAGCCCATGGTTGCTATTGCAGCAATACCTTCTGATCCGCGGTGCCGACCCTTAGCAGGCAGCTCATCCCTGAATGGTTCTGATTTCAGCTGGCTGCTTCTGTTGCATCAGTGAAACGGACCGAACCACTGGACGCCATCGCACAGAGGCTCTGTTTTTAACAGATGATCTTGCATCTTAAAAGCTTTCTCTAGCCTTTTTTATTTTGGATAAGGTTAGTCTTTGCTGTAATTCATCCAAAGATCATTCAGTATCGCAAGATCATGCAATCACCCAACTCTGCCCACCCAGTCCTTTAATGCCTGTTCCTTTCCAGTTGTTCCTTTCTACTGTCGCACAATACTTGCTCAGGAGGAGGAATTGCTGCAAAGTCAAGGATGTGAAGCAATTGGATTTGCTTTCTTAGGTAACTTTTTGCCAATTTGTATCATAAACTGAACAAGACTGCATTGGAGAATAGCAAGAATCAAATTGGATTGCATGTAATGAGAGTTGTTATTTTTGAGTTCTTAGTTGTAATAAAGAAACTACTTGTTCTGCATGTACAGTTGGACAGCAACTAAGAAATAAAAATCCCAGGAATTTTTGATTTTGTAAAATTCACAAACAAGTTTTTGTTTTCTGAGAAGGCACCAAACTGTGGTTTTCTGCAGAAGAGGTCTGTTCCTCCTGACTGACTGACAGCCCTGTTCATTGTCAATAAAAACATTAAAATTTGACATACTGTGTAAGTTAATAACAAAAAATACTTTCAAATACTTACATTTGTGTTTTTTAAAAAGCTTTTTCAAGTTTATCCATTTTGGATTCATATAAATATTAAGATGGAGGAATCCGTTGAGCTTGATTGCATAGAAATGTCTTTGTTTTTCCCTTAGATTTCAATTTCAATTAATTTCTATTGAGAAGGTCTTAATTGTAAAATAACAACAGTGTGAGAAATCTGAGTAAAAATGGTTTTGGAATTGCCTGTAAGGAATCCTTAACATGCAAAGTCAAGTTTAAGTCATTTTGGAACCTGGTAGATCATTTATACATAAAACCCCCCCAAGTTAAGAGAAAAGTCCCATTATTCTGGTTTTTACTATTTTAAGGATTTATGTTGGTTGTATTAATTTAAGCATTTCTTAATTATAATTAAGATTATTATATTATCAAGGCATGGCTAAATGAACTGAACTTTTTTTATATTGATCCACCCACCTGCCTGTGATCCTGAGAAATGTAGTTTCAATCCTCTGGTTTACATGATGCAACATAAACATAAATACAGCAGTTTTTAAAGTATACTGATTTAGGACGTGTTTAGTTAGCCACATCATTGACATGGTTCAGAACACATTACCAGCAAAAAAAATTATCTGCAACATCTAAAGTTTGTCTTGCGACCTTTTTTTTTTTAAATTATTTTCAGATACAAATACTTCTTAAATTTTTTTAAATTGTTAAAAAATGGACGTTCTCCAGTTGATTATCAAAAAGCCAGCACTGCATTACTAATTAACCTTAATCCTTTCAGCCTGTAAAATCCAAGCATGTTTAGGCTATAATTTGCACTAAAGACTTTTTCATCATTGCTCACGATCCAAGAAATCTGCCCGAGATTAAAGAAGCGCATGCTTTATCTCTCTAACAGTGATTCCTGCTTTAAAGCAAAAAGAAGTGTTTCTCAAAGGGACGTGGCGCGAGCGAGCGGCGTCTAATTCCCATCTGACGAACAGAAGATGGGAGGAGAGCAGCATGCAGATAAGCTGTCAGTTTGGAGCAGGACTCTGACAGACCACTGGTCATATCAAAGGGAGTCTGGTCCTGCTTATCAGTGCTGACACAGAGAAAGCAGGGTCTAATCAGCGACTACTGCTACCTCTCAGAAACACAACCCAACACAGGCTCACCGAGATACGCATCGAATGCACTCATCTGAATGCAAAAGTGGAAGCAGGATCACGGAGAGGAGCTCGCATACGTCCTTGCTCCGTTTCCTAGGGGCCAGTGTGTGTGTGCATACCTCCATGCACTCACACATGCAGCAGAATATTTGTATTATTGGTTCCTGTGGTGCGGACAGAACCCTGGCTGCAGTATCAAAGACTGGGCTCAGGCTGATTTAAGGCAGATTAACTAACAGGTACCATACATGCTTTTGCAACTAAAAACATACCGCAGATGGGGTATGTTACAGTTTACATGCAGACGCAAGAAAAACAGATAAAAACAGAAAGAAATCAGTGTCGGTATCCTGCTACGGTGGAGATAGAAGTATCCTGCAAGTGTTGGTCGTGATTGTGAGTGAACTGGATGGTGGTATCAGGGAGCAAGGGCGGCGTTGACATGAGGCGCCCCGGCTGTTAACAGCAGCACAGGGTGATTGGGGGGGGGGGGGGGGGGGGGGGGAAGCTGGAGCGCCCCTTGTGTCTGGAGGTTGGAAAAATGGGAAAGGACGGAGCTCTGAAATACACAAACACATGCATGCTGCCGTGGACAGTGCCGCGCGCGTGTTGGGCCTTCGATCTAGGCCTCGGCGAAGGCCCGGTGAATTATTCAGCAGCTCATTATCAGCAGAGGGTCGATTAATCAGCCGTGAGCGGCCACACTCAACCTGCGAGCAGAAGCCCAGACCGAAGCGTCTGTGTGTGAAGCTGGGACTGAATTATTTAAAGCTCTCAACACACGCAGGATAACAGCAGTCAGTCTGCGCCGTGATTCCAGTAACCTCTGTTGTTTTAGGTCAAAGTGTGCGACTGAGGAGCAAAATGTCTCTAGTGGACGTGGAGGTAAACGCTGTTCTTTGAATATATGCAGCGGATAGATGAAAAAAAATATATAAATGCCTGTGAAATTTCTCAGTTATCTGGGTGATATGTAATTGGGTAATATGAAAAGCAATATGTAATTGTTTTTTATGTATTTCTATGCACATAAAGGGTGGAAGGTTATTACATGAATGCAAAAACACAATTATTTTGCCCAGGAATTTCGAATTAAGACATTTAAACTCCACAACATCGAACACCAGAGGACTAAGGGCAGCAAGATAATGATGGAGTTCTTCTGCAAGGCTTGTAGAAACCTAAAATTTTTTGCATTTGCATTTGAGTGTATGTCCTAGCTGTATAGGGCTGTTTCACTTAATAGATGGATAATATGCAATTAGAAAATGGGGAGATGCAAGAGAATATGGAGAGGATGAAAAACCCCTAAAGGCTGCTTTGCTGCTTCAGGACTGAACATTTCACTGTATGGCCAAAAAAAATTCTAAAATACAAGCAATCAGTGTGTGACCTAAAGCTCAGGCGCTTAATGTATTTTGATCCAAAGCACATGAGCATGTCCGCCTTTAATTAGCTAAAAGACAAGAAAGCTTTGGATTGGCCTAGTCAAAGTCTGGACTTCAAACAGGTTGAGATGCTGTGGCCGTTATCTTAAACGGGCTGTTAAAGTTCAAAAACCCTCCAATACATCTAAAATAAAACATCAGTGCAAAGAAAAGCGAGTCCAAATTCCTCCAAAGTGAAAAGAGATGCAGTGCCAGTTACTGTAAACGCTTGATGTATCCTGTAAGGTAACAACTTATTATGTTTTTCCACAATCTGTTGGTTGGGTAGGATGGATTGTTGACTTTATTAGAGGAAATCATTTGTTACCGGCCATTTTTTCATTTGTTCAGATTATCTTTGAAATTCTAAACTGTTTGATGATCTGAAACAATAAAGTGTGACAAAAAAGCAGAAACAGAAGAAATGTGTTGCTCCTGGTACTGTATAAACTAAGTACCCCAGAATTTAAAGGAGAAATTCAGATATTCATTTTCTCACCTATACATGAATTATTATAAATCTGACAGTGATCCACTGTTCGTCAGATTTTCTACGGTAAATGCGGAACATTTATGCAAATCTAAATTTGTCCTGCAATATGAAAACAATCCCACACATAAAGATGCTTTAGCAAAGACCTGCTGTGTCTTCAGGTTTATTTCAGGTGTCTTTGTGGTTTAAGAAAAGCCCCGATCTAAATCATCAGCTAAGTCTAGGAAAACATGAAAAAAGAGACGAGTCAGAAGGTCCTGCTGGGATCTGTGTGTGTGTGTGTGTGTGTGTGTGTGTGTGTGTGTGTGTGTGTGTGTGTGTGTGTGTGTGTGTGTGTGTGTGTGTGGGGGGGGGGGGGGTCTGTTTGGGGCTGAATCAGGGCAATGATGGTTACGAGTGTCAAGAGTAAAAAAAAAAAAAAAAAAAAAAAAATCAAATTTGTGTCATTTTAAGCCTATTTAACAAAAAGCAGGAACGACAGGACTTTTTTCCATCTGTAAAGAACATAGAATAAAGCTGCCCCTACCCCACTTATTGCTGGTCAGTAGGCTCAGAGAAGGGTCTTAAACTTTCCCTCGCTTACGAGACAGAAGAGTTTGAATCTAAGTTTTGAATCTATTATTCCCAGATCTTAAAGATGGAAAGGTTGTGATAACAAAAGGAGCCCAAAGATTAAACCCCAGTTTCCAAGCTGGGAGCGGCATGCAGCAGATTGCTCAACTAATTTAACAACTTAACTAACATCACTTAGTAAAACTCGTTTACTCGCAAAAACAGATAACTTTAAATACTATTTTTTTTTGGTTTTTACTTAAAATATTAGCAATATTCTTTTTATCAAAATAATGTTATGGTATAAATTAAGAAGAATTAACCGTCATATTGTCAATAGAAATAAATGTTGATTTTGACATTTTTATAACAAGCAATCATGTTTTTTGTTTAACATTGTTCAGCTTATACCATGACACCATGGTTTTTTATTTATTTTATTTTATTTTATTTACATACGACTGAAATTGTGAGGTTTCCAAGCAGTCCGTCTCCACAGTTGATACAAAAAGTTCCAACCGTCTAAAAACAAAAAAAAACCCAACAATGGCTAAATAACACTGAAGCATGTCAGCAATGCTAAAGTTGCAATGCTTATCAGAGGGAATTTGAACTTTAAAAAAAAAAAGTAAATACAACGGCAACATTGTCATTCTATTATGCATTAAAACAGAAGAAAAACTTTTTTTTCTTTAAACAAAGCTGGAAAGTGGCATTAACTCAAATGTATCATTTCTAATATTTATGGTGCAACCTGCAGCAACACGACTGTATGGAATGCGATTATTTCTGTGGGGGGAAAAAAAGTGGATTAATTTATAGCTAAGCTAAATCAAACGACAAAGTTAATTACTGGCTCTGTGATCTAAAACAGACAATTTCACTGTTGGTTGGAATCTGTAGCGTAAAATGCAAAAAAGTGGGTCTCACCCAGACATGTCCGCCACCAGTAATCCATTAGCAACATTTCGCCAACAGCGCAACTCGTCTTCACATCAGCTCACACACGCATGCAGGGCCTGCTATCAGGAATGCAAACAACTGCGCCATGTATATCCTAGTGTCTAACACTCTGCACATTCTGCTGAACCATCCCAATCTAAATCACAGACATGTACAATGACACTGTTTAGCTCTGGTTAGTGTCAGCAAATATTTGCAGACTGGCTGTCATAACAGGGGCATAGCTGGGAAACGCATGGGAGAAATCCAGCAGGTCTCCCGCTGGTACATAAATCAGCGCGGGATGCTTCACCCTCTGACCCGGGAGCAGTTTTTATCTCGTAGATCCCCGCATTTTTCAATCGTTGATCTCGTAAATCTGGCCCCTCTGGGCACGCTGAAAGTTGCCGTGTTTTGACAGAAGGTGTCGAATGTCAGAGCAAGACTCAGGATGCTGAGGAGCGATGAAAATATTACGACTGCATGATAAACGCTACAGTGCTACGGTGTGAAACGCTGAATCTTAAGTGTTGGGAAGAGGGCAGCAGGATAAACCTAAGGGTCCCACCACAGCAATTTAATCAAGTTGAGCTCTTTACTTTGACTAGGACACGTCAACATATCCATTCCTTTCAAATCAATCTTAGTTAAAGACTTACTGTGGACCCGGTTGGAGCAAAACTTGTTGTACTACGTTCCCTTCCACACACCTGGGAAACACCTGGAAACCACCAGAACTCCTCTTTTCATGGAGATGATCAGACATGCTGGTGACAATAAGGTCTATTTGATTACTAGCGCCTGGCTATTTCTTTCAGCAGCATCACACACTGCTTTTCCATTTTTGGCCTATGGAATGCTAAGTATACTACTGCTGAACTCTGTTGTGGGATACAAACATCAGAGTTTAGATGTAAATAAGTTCAGAACGTTGATAAATAAAACTCCTACATTGAGAAAAGGAGTGTACTTGTTTCCTGTGGCTATAAAGACATTGTTTAAACAGATTTTCCTCTTTAAAAGGCATACTATGCAACATTTTTCAGTTAATTAATGTGTTCCATACCGTTTTGGATGATTAAATGAGTCATTTCAGGTCGAACTAAGGTTTTCTCGGCCGCCCTGGTGGTCTGTAGGGGAAATACCGCACTTGCAATTGCAGGAGCCCTCGGCCCGCACACACAGGCTCAGAAGTCTCGTGCAAGACCGCGTGAGTCGGTCTTGCTTTACGGCAAGAACTGCTACACGCCCCCAGTGAAAGGCATGCTCGTTGCTAGCGCAGTAGCGATATTTGTGCAGTTATCATGGCGGAACCAGCGAGAAAACAGCGAAAGCCCATGTTGGAGCAGGCAAGAAAGAGAAAAAGGGTTCTGGACAGAGAGAGGAGTCGTACACGGGTGAACATCGGGCAAGCTTTTTACGAATGGTGAGAGCTAAAAGAAAAAGAAGGCTGCAAGGCTGACGCGGACCTCGCGTTTCTGCTGATGCGATTGTAAGTAACATTGGAATGGTTTCTCTCTCTCTCTCTGTGTGCATGTTCATACTTTCACTGTGTTAGTCATTGTTTGTACAGCCGTTTTTTTCGACTTTTCGTTGCGTTCGCCTGTCTGCTAAGCTCAAAACAACCGCGCCTGGCTTGACGGAGAAACCAGAACAGCTGAGCATCTTTATGACAGTGCACTTTTACTTTCGCCCTCTGGGGGGAGCCTCGCTGGAAAATCAACCCTGGTTGCATAGTATAGCTTTAAAGAACATTCATGAACATAACTTTGGTCAGATCCACAGCCAAACCTTCGCATCGTGTTAAACATCCCTAGAAAGTCCAAGAAACATCACCATTGTGCCTTTACAGGGCATAAAAAACGGGCTCAGCAGGGCGGTACAGAACAAAGCTGCAATAACTAAGACTTTGCATGTATAACTGCAGCGATATAGCAGATAAAAGAGCCTGCAGAGGATAGTGAGAGGAGCTGTAGGCGCCCCTCGCATTATGTGCAGGACCTGTTTCAGAGCTGCAGCAGAAACGGGCTTTTAACTTTTAGCCAGACTCCTCACACCTTCTCCAGGAACCTCTGAACAAACTGATTTAAATTTGTGTTCGGTCGCTTTGGATGCATCCACTCACAGGAGGTCAAATGTCAGCTGGTTGTGCCTACAGTGCAATCTGGTGAAAAATATTTAAATGACAAAAAGCTTGTTAAAAGCTGCCTACTTTGTTCCATCAAGACTTCGTGCTCTTGATGTTTTGTCAATTTCCTCTTTACTCAGGAGACGAGTAGAAGCCGTCCGCTGTAGCTCTGCCCCCCCAACCCACGCTTTGAAAGCTGATAAAGGAATCAATTATAATCCACTCAGTCTGCAGTATGGAAACGAGCATCTGTGACTACAAGTGAAAAAAAATATCTAAAAAAGGTTCAGAACCACAATGGATATGTGATATATAAACCTTATAAAAATCTAAATAAATTAGCCGTCTAACCTGGAGCCAGTCACCACCGCTAGAGATGCTTTTTAAACATCACGGGTTTAACGTTACACTTTTATAACTTAGGTCGACCTTTCATCAGCAACAAATCTGTTCATATCTTTAGGGCTGTGTGGCAATATTAACAACGCTGGAATTTTTCCACATTTTGCAACATTTTAACTACAAACTAACGTAATATTTTTTTTTCAGTGTTTTATGTCACAGACAAACAGGCGATGCTACAAACATGTTGCATCATGAAGTTCGCCCTCATGTACAAATCACTCAGTATGCAACAAGCTACAATGGGAGGGTTGAGATTAAAGCACCCTTCAAAGTCCTAAATCCAATTGAGAATCTATGGGAAGACTTCAGAATTGATGCCTAAGTGCCATTAGTCCAATCTAACTCAGTTGAAACTATTGTGCTAAGAGCAAAAGTCTCTAAATGAGCAAAGCTGCTTGAGTTACACCCAAAAACACTGCAACAGCGCAAGATGTGGTTCGACGACGTATTGACTCTAGTATTGGTGGCTGAAAAGAGATGCATGCCACACTTTTCAGATTGCAGTTTGTTGTGAACCAGGTCTGATTTTCCTTCTGTTTCACACTCATGCTCAACTGTGTGTTGGTGCATCACATAAAAATCCAAGCAATACACTGAAATGTTTGGTAGTAATGTGAAAAAATGTAGGAAAAGTTCATCTCTGATGTGAATAGGGCTGCACAATAATTCCATATCAGTATGTATGTATGTATATATATATATATATATATATATATATATATATATATATATATATATATATATATATATATATATATATATATATATATATATATATATATATATATATATATATATCAATCTACAGACGTATATTGATACAAAAGAAAAGTGTCAATAAAAAGTTCAATAGCATAACAGTTTTTCTTCCTTTTTCATTCTAGCCATTCAGGTTAATATTACAGTCATTACATCCTCCCATCCAATCACAACGCAGACCCAGAAAAGCTCCGCCCCCTTCAAAGAGTTCAGAGAGTACGCATTATTTGTTTCTTTGTTTAAAAACTTTAGTTTTGATAAAAAAAGTTGGTTTAATAAAATTTTAATTCAGGGTTTGTGTGTTCTTTATGTAAAAATAGGTTACTAAGCAACAGCATAACATGGCCAGGGCTGCACCTAAAATATATGTTTTGAATTTGTTGAGTAAGTATTGATATCGATCAATATCAATTCTATTTTATCTATGTGCTTTTTTTCTATATCGTCCAGCCCTAGATGTGAAAATATTCCCACAGACCTTTCAAACACTGGGAACTTTTCAAATGTCCTTAAAAACATGAAGTCCACCGTATCCGTTTCTAAAAGATTCAATAATCTCCCTTTTTACACAATCTGGCTTTTAAATTAAACTATGAACCATATGAACCATTGTTGAGCATTAAGCGTCCACTTTCTGACTTCCCACATTACAACCAACTGTCAACCTTCACCATTTAGTGATGAAATGGAAACTTTAGACAGGTAAGCCGTCCATCGTACAGGAAGCTTTCATCTTCTCCTAACAGCGGAGGCATCGTTTGGTCTCTGCATGAAGAGGCTCCTGCAGTCGAGCTGTTGCCCTACGTTCTCCAGCTCTCCTGCCGTCCTCTCTCCCCACTGAGTGAGCTCAGCGGACAGGAGCCAGTCTAATCCCCCTGATATGAGGAGCGCCCTGAGACCTGACAAAGCATTCCTGAGATAAAGGCACGCGATCGCAGGAGATGCCGCGGCGTTCCCACAGTCGGAGGCCAGCAGACTGGCTGCCTTTCAGAGAGGGAGACGTAGAAAGGTTTTCCCCCGGTACGCGGGGACTTTGACTTGACACTCATCTCCCCTCTTCTTCCAGTATCTGTTTTCTCCGTCTCCCCAGCCGAAGCCGCTCTGCGCCACGTGTAAAGCGTCTGCGAATCAACGCTCCAAATGCAAACCAGACCGATAACAATCCTCTCTCACCTGGGTTCGTCTGCGACTTCAGTACCCCACCGTCTTTGAAGCCCTGCTCCCGACTGTTCCCCCCCCCACCACCCCGCACCATCAGAGCTAATGCAAATTGTACCTTTTTTTTTCTTTTCCCCCACAAGAAAAAGCGGGGAGACGCAGTACGAATGTTAGACAGGGCGAGACAAGAGGAGGAGATGAAAAAGAGCTGTTAAATATCAGTGGCAACGTGAAAGCAAACAGCTTCCGTCCCGCTGTCTCGGCATCACAGAGACGACTCCTGTTTTTCTCAAGGCAGGATCTTTGTAAAGCGTTTTGCTCTGGATGACGAGCCGCACTGACACACAGCAGAAAAAGAAAAAAAACAACAAAAAAAACAAAAAACACAAAGAGAGTTAAAAGGAAAAGGCTAAAAACTCAGAATGCTTTTTCAAGATCCACCAAGGCGTCCTCCGAGGATACCAAGCTGAGATGTCTTCAAGGTCTGACTTTCAAAAGTCCCCTGCAGCTATGTTGAGATACATGGCATGAAACTGCTGACTGCAACGCTGGAGGATCACAAAACTTTATACCATCTGGGTTTGGAGAAACTGTCAAAGCTGTCAGCTCTCAACAATTCTCCAATTTATGCCACAGACACAAAGACGCGGTGCAAAAAGACGCCAAACTGTTTGTTTGATACTGAAAAGTGTTCAGGCAGCCATTTACCCTTTGCCCCTCACCTATCAAATGAGCGAAACTGTAGCGACGATCGTCTGTCGAAGTCGCTGGCAGGTCCCAGGAAGGACGGCGGCAGCAGGCCCGGGTCCACCATCAGGTCTTCGGACGGCGTGCTCACCAGGCTGCGGAGGATGTCCTTCACGTTCTTGGACTTCAGGTCGGCCGGAGGCGCTCCTCTGACCTCGGAGGACAGAGTGGACAGGGCTTCTGAGACGGCGTCGGGGCCGTGCGCCGCGCCGGAAGAGGACAGGTCGGCCTCGCTCGCTGCGGCCGAGGCGTGGTCCTCGCCGATGCCGGAATCGTAGCGTCTCAGAGAGAAGCCGTTTTCCACCTCCGCTCCGGCGGAAACAGCACCGCTGTCTGAAGATAGAGGGTTAATCAAAACTGTGAGTAGTGGAAACAACGAGTTTATCAGCTGGGGTTTGAAATAAATAACGGCCATTAATGGGGAAAGACGGACCAATCAGTCAGCCGGAGATTGGCTTTTTTAAACACTCAAAAATCAGATTTTTTTTTTCCTAGAACAGTCCAGAGTCAAATATCTCGTACACAAACCTGGCAAAGAAACTGATTCTGAATTAAATTTCTGATGCATCAACACCAAAACTGATTCCAGTATCTGACTGCATTCACTTTGAGCGTTTTTCTTTAAAGTTAGGTAAAAATCAGGTTAATAGACGATACTTTGACATAACGAGATTTTCTAGTCATTCCCTCCTGTTACATCCAAATCTAAGCTGCATTTCTTTCTCTCTCGCGCGTTTTTTATAGTGTTTTTATCAACGAAGGCAAAAATCTCAATTGACAGAAATCCTCTTAAATAATCCTTGAAATCAGAATCAGACGGGAAACAAAGGTAAGTGTTTAAAACTGAGACGAAAACACAAAGAAAACAGATTTTCTAGTCTTTCCCTCCTGTTACATCCAAATCTAAGCTGCATTTCGTTCTCTCTCTCTCTCTCTTTCTCTTGCACGTTTTTATAGCGAAGACAAAAATCTCAATTGACAGAAATCCTCTTAAATAATCCTTGAAATCAGAATCAGACGGGACACAAAGGTAAGTGTTTAAAACTGAGACAAAAACACAAACAAAGCAGGCCAGTTCAAACTTCGGTTTAATGTTTCTTTTTGTCTGGTCTGATAGTTTTACAACCTGCCGCGTGACAGGGAAGAAGGCTGATTTTGCACCTTGTGAACCATTTCTCCCATAGGTTTGTGAATCATTTTTACTTGGAATGCCCTGGTATTTTAGAGTCTACGATGCCACGCATTCCTACAGGCTTATTGAGAGAGAAACAGACCCAGAGCATCACAGATCCTCCACCATACGCACCCTAGCCAGGATTAGGTGCTTTCTCCACATATCCATCTCTTGCTTACAAACCAGACTCCTCTGGAAAATCGCCTAATATTAATCACATCTAACCAATGCCTATTGTTTCCATTAAAGCCTTTAGGACTTTACTACTAGCTTTTAGCAAAGTCCACCTGCTTATTTTTGCCATGGGAACACAAAACTGACTTTTAGCTGACTCATTAAGTCTGCCTTACTTGACTGACAGATCTTCCTGTCTTTCCCATTTTGAAGAGCTGTTCTGAATTACTAATTTAATACCTTTAGACTCTCTGACCAACATATTTCTAGTAAATTCCTAAGGGTGCCATTAAGTGTGGCACTGGTGATCGTTTTCTTATGCAGTATTTTTGTCCTTGTCAAATATATTTGCAGAAATTAAAAGTTGGATTTAACATTTTTTCTAACATTATATTATACCATGGTTATTAAAACTTCCGTTTTGTTTGGAACGTGTCTGTATACCTGTGCTCCTGGAAGACTGGGAGCGAAGAGGGTGTCTCCTGTCATTGTGGGGCTCCAGGATGTCACGATACTTTGACACCATGAGGACTGAGATGAAGTAGACCACGGCAAGTGCCAGAAACTGAGCCTGCTTACTGTCCTCCTGAAACAAGCAGAATACACTAAAAAAAAGAAAAAAGAATCTATCCTAGAAAAAGCATCGACACCCAGAGGTGGGACGCTGTGAAGGATGTGTGCATGTCTTGGCTGTAGAACTCACGATATCTCTGAACACGACAGCCCTGAGGCGGTTAATGTCCATGTCCTGAAGGAGCCGGTCCAGATCTCTGACTGTAGACATGCCCCCTGTCACTGCATCAACAGGACTCTGTAATGTGCGTTAAAATTAGTCCATCATCACATAAAAAGGCATCATCTGCAACTAACTGAAAAAGGAACAGACAGATACTACAGTAATCACAGGGACTAGAGTGGCCAGTCTCTAAAGCGCCATCTCTGGCCCCCGACTGCTATTCAAGAATGATTTGGCCCACCGGCACAGGTGGTTAATGTAGATGGAGATCCTTTTATTTTTATTTAGACCATTACAGATAAGTTAAAATCTTCTTACAACAGAAAATGGTAGGTATAACACAAAGTAACCACGCTTTTTACCATTTCTTTAGTTTCATAGTAAATCTGACCACATCTATCCAACAACTTTAACTTTGATGCACCAAAACCTGCTTTTTAAGTCGCTTATTAAAATCGGTTCAATACAGCAAAAAGTATTGAGCCAAAAAAAAATCCTCTTCTGATTGCAGAGAACAGACTTCTTTTTATTTTGTTTGTTTTAACGTTTTTTCTAAAAAATAAATTACACACTTTTACAGATTTTCTAATACGGCAAACATGCAAAATCCTTTCTAAGTTTTGGATGTACAATGATTTACACATCTCTTTCCTGCAGAAAGTCTAATTTGTTTAATAACCTTTTGCATGCACATATCTTGTAACATCAGACTGATAATATGCAGCACTCTATGTGCTGCATATTATCAGTCTGGGACTGCCTCCGTTGAATCTGTTTGGGGAAAGGACCAGAACTCTCCAAGCTGATTGGGCGAAGAGACACCTAGAGCCTGCCTAGGTGTTGGTTTTAGCCAATCACGGTATCAAATTAAAACGTAAGTATGAGGATGTGATAGCAGTAGCAGCTGCTAACCCCCCGTCCGTCAGTGCTGCCATGTTTGTGTTGGTACAGCTGTGGGCTCAACCACCCCTGCTTTCGACGTAGCGGTATGTCCCGCCTTAAACCAAAATGCTGCAATGTGATTGGCCTGAACCGCTTTTGGTCCCCAGAGGAACAGTAGAAGCCGCAGCGGTACAAGATGGATTCTTGTGTGTTTATGAACGCACAAATACCAAGGTTAGTTATTTTGTGGAGCAGGTTAAAAAAAAAACCTTACTATATCAATATTTTTTTATTGTTATAACTTTCAGTTCTAGAGTTCTTTTGCGTGGTCAATTTCAGCCCATCTGACAAAAGGTTTGGACAGCCCCTGTCCGGTGTATGCATACTGGAACAGTTTGTGTTGCAGGGTTAGGGAAGCCAGCCCTCCAGGGATCATGTCCTTAATATAATGGCTTTCCTATAGAGCCACTGCATTATAAATGAGCTTTAACACCCAGTTCAGGGAAAAGCAACATGACTTTACTGGAAGTCACTGTATCAAATCAGAGGGGCAATGACAAAGGGCCTTGTCTAGTGTAACAAATAGCAAGGCGTCCCGTAATACAATAAGACATGAGCTAATGCAATAACACTTGGTGGCTGCTGGTGAAGAGAACAAAGGACAAACCTGCCTGCTGTCAAACGCTAAGGATGGCAAAAGGAAAAGAACTGTAAAATAAAAGGTTAACGCTCTTTGATTTACATCGGATGTTGCTCCTTTCTGTTTAGAAGCTTTAAAAACAGAAAAGCACAACAGAATCAGCTGATTACCAAATCCGGGTTTGGACCAGACTATTGTGATCTTTTAACACTTTAGCTCCATGGGGTCAAAACGACCACCCCTCTCTTCAGTGTGGAAGCTGTTACAGTAGGAAGGGGACGTAGAAGTTTGCTGTTTCCAGTAGCAGTGAGGTGTTAACTCAAATTAACTCAGAGGAACAGCAGAACGACTGCAAAAAGGTAACTAAAAGCAAGTAAAATCTTCTTAAAATTTGTGTATTTGTCCTTTATTTGGGCTGGTAAATAAGATGATCTGCCAATTTAATTAGTATTTTTCCCCCCAAAATAAGATAATTAGAAATTCTGCACTTGGAATAAGATGATGAGATGAGTTGTTCCTATTTTAAGTTCAAAAGTCTTATTGGCAGATCATCTTATTTACCTGCTGAAGTCAAAGGCAAATAAACTAATTTCAAGAACATTTTGCTTACTTTCAATTCTCTTTGTGCAGTGGACTCAGTATTCTACAGAAATGTGTCAACTCTTCCTTCATGCTGTGACAACAGTGAGCTAAACCTTGACATGTTGAGGTCAAGAAAAGGAGCCGTGTGCCACTCGACGTACATTTGTACCCCCCAGAAAAGTGAACAAACAGCAGCAAAATGGAAAAGTTTTAATCTTAGCTAATCTATAGACAAATTCTAGAGCACTAAAATGCTACAAACAATTAAAATGTGACTTCCAAGTAATTTTTTGGTGTGTTCTAAATTAGTAACACTGTGATCTACAGCGCCTGCTCTCACATGCACTGTGAGACCGAGGCCTGGCATCCCCACAGGGCGTTGCACCCTCAACCTAAATTGACCCTCAGTCAGTGGGTAGAAAACTATTATATCTGAAATTATCCAAGTGTCTGAAGTAAACAAAATGTAATAACTTCATTTTAAGTAAAAAAAGGCCCATATTGTAAACCACCTCCACTGGATAACAATCTTATTAGGAGCTCGAGGTCTTTAGCTACAACTTCACCGAGTAATGGAGGATGGATTAGAAAAACACTTTAAGTTGATTTACAGACCAACATATGCTTTTATTTTTTACATTGCATTTGAATTAATGCTTTAGATCAGAGTAATGGACCTCTCTTAATTATCTGACCGCCTATTTAATTTTATCATGCAGAAGCCAGGCCCGGTAAGATGTCAGGTCGGCTCTCAGTATGAACAACTGATACAAGCGGGACCAAGCACAAAGATTTTTTTTAAATAATTATTTGGAGCTTTTAATGAGAATCTGAATGAAGTTGGATATCAGCAGCTCAATGTTCTACAAAAGTCGGACCTCGGAAATTATCTGATCATGCATGCGTAGAAACACATCCTGTTGAAAAATGCAACTTGCCTGTGCAGACGCAGACTTGGCCGTTCCTACCGCGGTGCTGGGGATGACGGTGTAGCTTCTCGCTGAGCCTTCTGCGCTCTTAAACTGCGCTTGTTGACACTCCAGACAGTTTCTCACCGCTATAGCACACACTGGGGAGGGGAGGACAGAGGCATTATAGATGTTATTTATTAAAAGTTACCGTTAGGCAACGTAGATACAGTGATTTTAAACTTTCTACATCAGTGTGGTTATGGTTCAAATGCAACTGAGGGGAAACCCCAAACAAAGATCCGGGTTTTTGAACAGAAGAGCAGGAGGGAAGCAGCTGAGAAAGACGAAAAACAAGAGAAAAAGTAGGGGCCATGACAAGGTCGGTGCTCCGGCCACCTCTGGCAGCACCGCTCACTCTTCCCTGCTCCACCTCTCCTCCCAAGGTCACAGTGCAGGGGTGTCCTCCTGAATCATATCCACCGCGTGCTGCTCCCATAACAAATGACACCGCTGGAGTGCAAGCGTGCTGAGTAGGCAGCGTCCTTCGGTGGGGGGAGAGGAAAAAAAAAAAGAAAAAAAAAGAAGAAATTCTTGTTTCCCGACAACTTCGGGCGGGTTCAGAAGTGACACGGTTAACGTTTTGTAATTTAATGTACCGCTCCTCCCCGGAGCCCCCCCTCCTCAGCCCCCCCCCCCCTGCTGCGCGGCGCTTGACAACTGACAAATGTTAACTCTGCAGCATTAAGATTACCGTGGAGGGAATTATTCCGTTTGGAAATGGGCTCGCTTTTTTTCCATTAGGACCACTCTTTCATACCGCCATTTATAAAAACGAGAGGCAAGAGGGAGGGGCGTGGCGGGGACGGACGGCAAAATCTTGTTACAGTTTCCCAAAATCAGATTAGGTGCCAGCAATGGGGAGCGCATACCTCATCAAATATTCATTTCATAAAGGCAGCTTTCTAAAACCGGTGCTTCATAAGCCTCGCAGCAGCAATGCAATCTGAGTGGGGGGGGTTCTCAGGATAATCAGCCCCGCTGTGGCTGCGTTCTGGTTTTAAATCGCTGCTTAAAACAAAACTGAATACGATCCGTGATTTTTTCATTTTCATGTTGTTTCTGCATGTTTACGTTATCGTCTGTAATAAGAAGGCGCGCCCCAGAAAACTGAATAATGCAACAATTTATTTATCTTTTATTCAGCGATTGCGAGGTTAGGTTTTTTTTGACGCTGTCAGAGGAAACCTTAATGGCGAGGAACAGAAGGCAAAACAACGCTTGGGGCTATGCAGCCGCGCAGCACTCCACGGCACAGCCAAGGCCATTACGGGCAACGCACTCGATCACACTAGCAGCGTTTCTAAAGAGATGCCATGCAGCAGGGTTATAATAACGTGATAAGGGGAAGCTGATTTAAGTCAAGCATAAGAGGGTTGAGAGCTGCTGAGTTTTCAGGGGAGAAAAAAAACAGGAAAAAAAAAAACACATAGGAAGAAAAATGAGTGGAGCCAACAGGAATGGAGTAAATCTACAAGAAACAATCAGGTAAGAAAGAGGAGCTAAATCTTTAAAAGGATGAGCAGTTTTATTTATTTTTTTTATTTCAATTATCTCATTATCTCTAATATAACTAATTAAAAAACAAGAAAGGCATTTATTTATTCTAAGGCAGGGGTTCTAAAGCCAAACTGTTGTCATACCTCCTACTTTTAGCTGATTTTTTTTACCTTACTTGATGAAGGTGACGGAGTTGAATATTTGTCCATTGTGTTACTCAGCGCAACCCCGACCCATCCTCAGCAGTGCCTCAGGCCCAAAAACATGCATTTTACAGACCCCCAACCTGTGGTTCGTGGACCCCCTGGTGTCCGGGGACCCCAGTTTGAGGGCCGCTTGTAAAGCATAAACATAAATTAAAATCTTCTGACAGCAAAAACTTTGCCGTTGGTTTAATTGGTGCATTTAATCAGCATTTTATTTTATTTTTTGCAGACAGCTTATTATGAATCAAAACATAACCTGCTAAGTTATGATTGCATAATTGTGGTAAACTGTAAAATCTAGCAAAGATATCCTAATTTAGCCTGGATGTCGGTCTTGGGTCTGACCAAGGTGAGGCCACCAAACCAGACTTCATGGTCCCGTGTCGCTGCAGGTTCTAATTTGGCTGATTTTTAACTCTCAAAGTCTAAGCTTACAGCCAAAGAAAGACGGTGCAACACCGGGATAATGATCAGTAAATTGTCATCTCAATTTGGAAAATGTAATTTCATATAGAGCAACAGCTGCATTTGATTTGACATTCTCCCCCCAGTTTAGAGCTGTGTGTGGGGCTTGTCATGGAAATGACTGCTGGTGGACGGTCTCCTGGCTACAGAGGGGCGCCTTTGCTGCTCAGAATGGCCTCCATGGAGATGGTTGAAATGATGGTAAGGAAACATTTACAATGTTTGAAATCATCTCAGACTTACAGTGATAATTACGGGAAGAGCAAAACGCTGCTTTACAGGCACAGCGACAACAAGGTTCAGCAGCAACAAGAGATAATTTGTTTCTTTTGAGCTTTCAATCAACTTCAAATTTCCATGAAGCACGTGAGATGTGGAGATACCGTCAGCTCGTTGGAGGACTTTGATAAAGGGGAAATTTAACCATTAAAAAAAAAAAAGTCTGCAGCTGCCATGTTAAGGGTGGAAACACAATATTTAAAAATTGGTTAAAAATGTCACCATCATTGATTCTTTACTTTTATAGTGTTTTTTTTTTTTTACTACACCTAAACCTTTATCACTCTGCTAGTTGCCAGGTACTGCCAGAGGTTGTTGTTGGATGTAGCAACTATTTTACCAACAGTTTTCCCCTTAAAAAAGCCACAGAGCAGCTTCACCCCCCCGGTCTAAAGCTTGGGTTTAGAGGCCTTGAAGCTCATGATGTGAAAAGTCATAAATAAATAATTCTCAACACTTGAGAATGTTTTTTTTTTTAAAACTGTGTGCATTGGATGTTGTCTTTCACCTTCAAAAAAAGGAACATCAAAGAGCCGGGGGTCATTCTCATTCTCCGCCTCAAGCGGAGGACTCTTAGCATCCTGATGTCTTGTTCACCAGCAGTAGCGGTTTTTGCACTGAGCTACATAGCTACATACAGTGAAGTGCTGATTTTGCCGAAAAACTGAAGTCACTGGCCGCCATCTTGCTACTCCCTACTCTCACAGAATCCAATAGGATTTGGTTGCAACAACAAGCAGTTTTCTGGCTGTGTGAAAACGTTTCATAGGTAATTCTACAGTCAGTGGATGTACTAACACTATCAACTACTAGGAAATTAGGTGCTGAAATAATTTACATGTTATTCATATTATATATATATATATATATATATATATATATATATATATATATATATATATATATATATATATATATATATATAAATACATAAAATGCAAAATATTTCAGCACCTGACTTTCTCAGTACTTGATAGTTTTAGAACATAACAGTATATGGCATTTGACATTTTAAAAGTTTTAAGCCCCTCCTGAACATGAGAAAATCCTCGTTATTCGATGCTGTAACGCACATATTCCCTAGTTACTGGGGGAAAATAGGGAGTACCAATATGGCGGCTGGTGGCTTCAAAGCGACTCGTTCTAACAGCGGGTGATTAGCACTCCAGTGTAGAATAGAGCTCAGTGGGTTTTTGGCACCGGTGAAACCAGGCAGCGGACCGGGCGAATCCAATGCTGTGATGGAGCTGTTGGAACGGCCAAGTCAGTCACACCCAGGGGCGAAGTGGCCATTGGGAGGTTCAGAAGGATCCCCGAACGGCCGGTCTGTTTCAGGCTGAACTTTTTCCCCTCTACCCAATGATAAAAAGTAGCCGTGGCGAAGCCTCCCTTGCTGCCGCAGTTGGCACAGTAAATATGTTTTTTAAGTTTAGTTTTTACCGCTGTTTTTAACTGTAGGACCGCAGTCCTTTACTGGACGAACCGAGGTCAACGCGATTACAGTCAACCAGGACGACGCCGGACCGTGGAGCATGGCGGCCAAACGCTCCCCACATGGCCCATGCAGATATTATATTTGTGTTCAACATGTGTTCAGGACACGCAGAACATTAAACGTTACACCATATGTGTATAAATAATTCCACTGCTTTATCAATTAAAATGAATGTCAATTCATACTGGCTGGCCTGGAAAGGGAAGACATAGACAGAACAGTCTGTGTTCAAAGGATAATAATATCTATAGGCTACATCCTGTTTTCCTGTTGTGTTTCTACATTAACTATCTTTTTTACAAGACCAAGAAATGAGTTGAGTAATTCCCTTACAGTTTGTGTGATTGGCGCTTTACTTTTTTTTTTCTTTTTATTGAATTTGTGTTCTAACGCTTTAAATGCTATCTTTATTATTTTTGCTGGTGTTATTTGTCACTGATGAGGTCAGTTTTAGTCATGGGATTGAAACAGAGGGACAGAATACTGCCAGTCATATGAGTGAAGAGGAGGAGGAGGAAGAGACTGGTGAGGAGAAGGAACCACCTAAATAAGAGTGCCAGGTAAAGGTACGGGGCTGGTTGGTAATGGGTGTTTGCAATGAATTATATTAAACCTCGAGATCAGAGGATTGCAGTCTAAACCAAGACTTGTTGACCTATTATAGCCAATAGGCTGAAAAGGCTGATTCATTTCAGGTCTAGTTTGTGTTTCAGGATTTAGCTCTTAGTTTTTTGTGGGGGGGGGGGGGGGGGGGGGGCACGAGAAAACGAGATGCACAGGCAGATTGGAGATTCGTCTGCAGTAATGATGGCCGTTCTTCAGTCGTCTACATTCCTCCGGAGAGTGGCTGGGCTCAGCCTTACAGACGGGTGGCGGAGCTCTGTTGTACGGTGGGACCTGAAACTAGAGCCGCTGCTAGTCCACATCCAAAGGAGTCAGCTGACGGTGTTTGGGTCTCTGGGGAAGACCCAGAACTCGCTGGAGAGCGTCTTGGGAATGAGCCGGAGTCTGTCGCTGAGGACAGGGATGTCTGGGTTTCTCTCCCTGCAACCCGATCTCAGATAAGTGGAAGAAGATGGATGGAGGTGTAAGGTTCCTGCCATTTGGTGCACAGTACTGTTTAATGACTTTATCCATCTCTGGTTCAGCCCAAACATGCATCATCCTTAAAATCCATTAGCAATCTTATACTTACCAGTATATTAACTGAACTATTAAAAAGTTAGACTTACCTACATTTTATAATGAGTGATCTACTTTTGCAATACTCTAACCCAGTGGTTCTCAATCCGGGGGCACGGGGCCCACTGTCTTCGTGTTTTAAGTCAGGTTTTATTTATATGGCACATTTTATACACAAAGGAGCACAATGTCTATCCATCCACTGTCTATATCCGCCTATCCATGCAGGGTCGCCTGGGCCCATCTCCAGTGGTTATTGGGCGAGAGGCGGGTACAACTCTGGCAGGTTGCCAGTCCATCACAAAGCAACACAGACACACACACACACACACACACACACACACCCCTCCATGCAGGGATTTAAACCCAGGACCTTCTTGCTGAAAGTAAACAGTGCTACCAACTGTGCCTGCTGACTGCTGGTTTAATTCCAGAAGCAAAGAAATGCTGCAATTATCCAAAGTTAAGAGTTTCTGATAGTCTAGGTTAGGGCTGGACGATCATATTGATAAAATAGAAATTATATTGATCGGATATTGATAATTAACAAATTAACCACTTTTTAACCGTATTTTAAGGGCACACCTGACCATTGTATGCTGTTGCTTAGCGACCTATTTTTAGATACAGAACAGAGAAATGCTGAAGTCAAACTCAACCCTTTATTCAACCAACTTGGTACCAAAACAGCAAGTTTTAAAAAAAAGAAAATAGAATGCGTGCTCTTTGAAGGGGCGGAGCTTCCTGGGTCTGTGTTTGTGATTGGTTGGGAGGTTGTAATGACTGTAATATTAACCTACATGATAGGCTAGAATGCAAAAGGAAGGAAAATTGTTATTCTATTGAACTTTTTATTGACCTTTTTTTCTATTATCGATATACGTCTATCAATTGATATATATTGTTATTGAATTATCGCCCAGCCCTAGACTAGGTAACCGTCTACTTCATGGACATATAAAGCATGAAAAGGAACAAAAAGGTCTCCACCAATAATAGTTGATAAAAGTGTTGTTTTTGAAAGTAAAAAGAAACAATCAAAGCATGACTGTAAAATAAATTGGGACGTGTGAGAGAATTACCAAGGCGAAGGCACTGCCGCAGGATGCCCCCTGATGACATGTTTTTCTCAGCTTCAATCTCTGTAAAGTTCAGGGAGCTGGCAAAGATGAGGACGTCTGCGAGGTTAATGAGGCGCTGCAGGAAAGTGACCGAAGCCTCCACGGTCAGGCCTTGGGACGGCTCAATGTTTTCTAGTTCGTGCTGGAGGGAAGAGAAGAAAATGTACACAGGAAATAATTAATAAAATGCTTGGCACTGTAAAAAAAAAAAAAAAAAAAAAAAAAAACACTACTTAAAACGTCTTGTAAAATATTTTTCATACATGTTTTAAGGACAATTCTGATTTGCTAAAAACTAATCAAGAAAAATAATCAGCCATAATTACATTTTTCTGAAAATTCAATGCTAGGACCCCACAAAAACAAATGCACGGAACCTCTGTGAATCTAAGATAACCGTCCTTGACTCCAATTCTCCATCAGTGAACTCTAAAGACGCGTTTAGCTCCCGGTTGCCAGCCTCCCTACTTTCCATGGTGGCAAGATAAACTTTGTCCCTTGTCCGGTCTTGTTCCTTCAGGTTCCAGTTGTCTTGAACTTCTTAATCAGTGGTCCAACCTAACATGTTGCCAATATCAGGACTTATAAAATAAAAATCTGCTTTTATCTATGTTTTTACAGCATGTTTTTCTCTGATAAATGGACTGCAGATTTATCCCACGGGGAAAGAAGGAATTACTGAATTAATAATTTTAAGGCTTGCAGACCTTCTGATTAATGTAAAAAAGTAAGGCATGAATTAAGAAATAATTCTGTTACAATTATTTTATAGGTCAAAAAACACTATTATAATTTTTTTTTCTTTATCTTCCAACAAATTAATGAAAAGGTTGGATCTTCAAGCTTTTTTTCTGTGACGTTACTTCTTATCCTAACTATAGCCGCCAAAATCTAAGGATGATGCTGTCATCTTTTTTATTTTTTTTAACCAGGAATTCCTCAGAAAGGATTGTGATACCTTAAAGTGCAATTTTTCACATTTAGTTTCAAATTTGGTTACACGTCACATACTGCTGGTAACTGGATTATACTGGGATTGAGCATCAACCCATTTCCTAGACAGGCTGGTCAGGTCAGAGTCAAAGAATCCCATCTGAGCACTGAAGTCATCGGGGGGTCAGACGCGACAAAACCAAGCTAACAACGTTAGCAAGCAGCTAACTGTAGTCTAATGGGATTGGAAAAGGTCAGCGTGGATGGATAACTCCTTGTGACCGGTGCCATTAGCCACAGACAGAAAGAAAAAAAAACACCAAGAAGAGCGGAGACTCACAGAGGCAGACGTGGCCGCAGACAGCAGAGGTAAAATGCCTCCACAAGCCATAATGAGATTGTCCACCACCTGGGAGATGAGATGAATACTGTTGTGGACAAAAACGATGTTCTCGCTGCTGTTCACAAAGTCCAGAACTGTTTTTGTAGAGTGACTAGGAGAGAAATGACAAGAAAGAATACTTTCAATAACGTATACGAGCTGTATGAAACATTTAAAAGGGTGTCAGTAAACCTCCATATGTCCATGGTCCTTCTGAGATCTATGAAACGGACGCTGTAGTAGCAACGACGTACACTGTACAATATCTCATCTTCAGGGTCAGGAAAACGCAGCAGGTGAGATTATTCGAGAAACACTACAGATCTGATAAGTCGCAGTGATCTGCAGATACCATTTTATTGCAAAATATTAGAGAAACGTTAGGATTTCGGCATTCTTTGAATGAAAATCATAAAACAAGGAGGCACAGGCCAGTTTGATGTATAGCAAAGTGTCATGATTTTAAGGTCACAAATACTTTTCATCATATTACTTCTGTAATTTAAATGATTTTAATGAGATCTCAGAGGGTTTTCTCTGATGTAGAGTGGTGCTGCCATTGCTGCCACTGTCTGTCAGCTCATTGAAAAAAAAAAGCAATTCTGCTAAAGAACGACAAATCCTGTGGTTTGGAAATTAAAATTTCCTGTTAAACAACCAGAAAGGCACCCATGGATACCAGAGGAGCAACACTTTTTTTAAATATAAGTGCACAGTTATTTGCAAATGAAGTCTAGGAACAAGCTAAGAAAGTTAGCATTTCTGCTGGAAAATAAACGCCCTTCAGCAGCGTCTCAACTGGGGCAGAGAAACTTGGCTAACTGGGCGGATAACTGCAATATTTCTATTGCATATGTAACTGAGCATCAGTTAAAGTTTTAAAGGGTCTATTCAAGTACATTTAGTCATACAACCAATGAAATATTCTCACTGCAGGTAATTTTAACGCACATTTTCCAAACCTTTCATTGTCATTACCAACATCAGTTTGGAAATGGCTTTAAAAAAAAAAAACATTTGTTATAATATGCAGGAATAAAAATAGAAAATAACTTCAATTCAGCCCATTGTGAGTTACATAGTGTGTCAAATTATTTCACTTTGACAAAAACAAGGAAATCTGAGCTGTTATTGAAAGAGCTCAACGTCTGCTTTAGTCCACTAACTGTAGTTAAGGTGTACCTGCTTCCTCCTTAGAAGCTAAAGGAGTCGGCAAATCTTTATATAGATAATTACAATTACTGGCTATGAAAACATGAGTAGAATCAGAGTCAAGATGCGGTTTTCCTTACCTCCTCCAGGCCTGGACGTCCGTCTCAATGGTGAAGAGTAAGTCGGTGAGGAGGCGCTGGTGCATGTGGGACCAGCGGAACTCTGGGATACGGAACATGGTGGAGCGAGGATGCGAGACGCTGCCGTCCTCTGGCTGACCCGATGGACTTCCTGCTTCACCTGCAGCTGCTGCGCTTTGGCCTTGGCTCGATTCCTGCAGATTACAGCCGACAAAGCAGAACTTGAAACACGTAGCAGGACTGAAAAGTACAGATTTCGTGTTGAAACGCAATAAAGAGATGCGTACCGTTGAGGAGGTCTCCTTCAGTTCAAGTCTCTCTGTGTCAATGGCCACGTTAGCCACGTCCAGCCGGGCGATTTTGATCTCTTTGGTCTTGGTGGCAGAATCTGAAGTCTTGCTGGTGCTGGGGCCGGCGGTGCTGGTGCCGGGCGCGGCAGGCGGGCTCTCCTTCGCGGCGGCTTCACTGGACTCTGGAGGCGGGCTTTGTGAGGCTGTCGCTGGAGCTGCAGCAGCCTCGTCTGCAGAAGAAAGCGGTGCAGCATCTGGGGGCTGCTGGTCTGTAGCAGCACCTTCTGTTTTAGAGGAAGACTGTGGATCACTGACGTTTTCTTTGGTGGATTCTTCGACGCCTTGGTCACCTGCTTCGGTTTGAGGAGCCACCTGGTCCTCTACAGAATCTCTCTCTTCCTTCTCGTCTTTTCTAACCGTCTCCATTTCCTCTTTGCCCTCTTCCATGCGTGTCTCCTGTTCTTGGAGGTCTTTTATTTCGCTTCCGCCACCTTCGTGCTTTTCTTCCTCGTTTTTAACCAGCTCCCCTTCCTCTCCTGTAGCAGCTGAAGCATAAGACGACTCTTCTTGGCTGTCGTCCGCGTCGCTTGGGTTAACCTGGTCGCTAACCGACGACACGTCGACCAGGTCCTCGTTGAGGACGGAGGCTCCGCCCAGCACGCTGTTCTCCAGAGAACCCGAGGGCTCGGGGGACATTTGCTTTGCCTCGTCTCCTTTTTCAGAAACTTCCGCCGAGGGCTTTGACGAATCACCATTTTCCTCGCGGGTTACCTGCGTCTTTGCGTCCCCGTTTGTTGGAGCAGCGGCGTTTTCAACCACTTCCTCGGTTCCTGCATCAGCAGCTCGACTCTGGGCGCTCTCTACTTCTGGATCATCGTTGCTTTTCTCTGGTGCTTGTTCAGCCACCTCTTCCTGCTCTTCTGCGGCGTTGCGCTTCACAGTTTCACTGTTAACATCTGATTCATCTCCAAAAGACTCTTCCTCAGCGCTGGCCAGGATGTTGGACATGGTGATGGACTGATGGTCCCGGTCCTCCGCAGCCTCTGCGGTGATAGTGGAACCAGACGCCGACTCCAGGGATCTGTGGGACTCTCTGTCTACCGTGAGCTCAATGACAGTGGAGGGTGCCGTCTCTTCAGCTGGTGGCCCGTTAGCAGGTTTCACGTCTTCTAAGCTTTGGCTCACACCAGAGACGGTGCGAATGGTGCTCCGAGAGCCCGTAGAGCCCTGGTACTGACGAAACATGCGGGACAAACTTTCTTTGTGCTGCTCAAACGTCACCTGTGAACGTATAATTTAGAATAATCATTAGAAATCACAC
Organism: Fundulus heteroclitus; assembly: GCF_011125445.2. Taxonomy (NCBI): domain Eukaryota; kingdom Metazoa; phylum Chordata; class Actinopteri; order Cyprinodontiformes; family Fundulidae; genus Fundulus; species Fundulus heteroclitus. The sequence continues at coordinate 36,807,302 of NC_046365.1, forward strand.
ATTTGCACATATGCTCCAGACTGTTGAACTGCTGAAACCACGAATGGACTCTGTACCACATTCGTAAACTACAAAGTTTTTAATAATACTCACCTGTACATTGTGAAATTGCACACCGTCTATTTCCCTTGCATTGTTTACATTGTTGAGATTGTTTACATTTCAATTGATTACAAAAATCACTGCTGCACCTTATCCTGTAATTAACTGTAATTTACTGCAATTTACTGTGATTCTTCAAGCTGTATGCAAACAGCAGAATAATTTCGTTCTGTACGCACTCTGTGCATACAAAATGACAAATAAAGTTGTCTAAGTCTAAGTCTGTCCAAGTCTAAATACAAATATTAGCTTTTATGCTGATGATTCAGCGAGCATGTTATACACTATAAAACTAAAGACTGGTATATTGTAGACAATTAGGTTCTAGATGAAAATTAAACTGTTGCTTGTGCGCATTTTATGTTTTAAAACCACATTTTCCCAGTTTAAAACACCTAAATCCAACCAACTACCACAGCTATAGCATGGGGACGTTTCTGTTTGGGTGTCCGGACTATCCGGACCCCAGACTGATTGAATATCAGAGGTGTTCACACAAGTAATAGCCCACAGAAGATCCACCCCACAATCAAACTCCCCAAAACCTCAGAGTTTCTTTGTCCAACATTGTTTCTTTAGATTAAAAGGCTGTTTTAGTGTTAGGGTTGTATAAACTAGTTTGCCTTCACTAATACCAGCAATGACTGGAGATCATCACTTTTACCAACATCAAAAAGCCTCAAGGTTGCTTTTCAGTACATACATTTACCAGCCTCTTTATTATATACGCCTGTTAAATTAGTTATTGAGAAAAAAAACATCAGCGAAACCAGGTACCACCTGAAAGCATTTGGGCTTCTAGACACGGTGAAGGCGATTTGCTTAAGTATAAACTGAGCACCAGAACGGGACAAAAAGGAATATAAGTGACTGGGACTATAGTATGGTTGCTGGTGATAGGCAGGCCTATTTGAGTGTTGCAAAAACTGCTGAACCACTGGGATTTCAACAACCATTTTATGGTGTTTAAAGAGGATGATCTGAAAATGAAACAAATATCCAGTGAGCTGCAGTAGTGGGGATGGAAATGCATCAGAAGAACTCGTTACAACTGAGGTATGTTAAAAATATCTCTGAATGCTCAATGTGTCAATCCTTGAAGCAGCAGTAGACCCACAACAGTTACCAACTCTGCTAGCTAAAAACCGAGGCTCTAATCTGGATCAACAAAGCTGCAGTTTCCAGATGTTGCCTTTATTAGTAAATAAAGGTATGAATGGACAAAAGGTTTGAATGATTAAAATAAATGAAAAGTAGAAAAACAATCCAAGTAAAAGTAGGAAAATGCAATACAACATCCTTAACACTTATATACCATACATATATAAGTGTTATGGATGTTGTATTTTGAACATACCAGTTCAAAAGCTAAGGAGAAGAAGAGGCTGGTCTTAAAAGCAGGTTTAAAATGTTTATTGAAGAAGCTTTTCTAATTTTCAGCAGCAGAGCATTCCATGATTTGGGAGCTGCAATTAGTCAGAAAACAGTAACAGAAGGAGGGGGGGTGGGGGGGGGACATGCAGCAAAGGTCCCAAGGTTAAAGAGAATTTGTCTATTTTCTTTTAACCAAATTATTGGAAAAACGGGTATGAATGTATTTATTTGTCCCATTATCAATCCAGATCATCTTCATTATATTTTAGTCAGAAGTCTAACTTCTCATTCCATAACAGCGCAACTACCAACACCACCAATATAACCTCAGAATGCCTCTTTATTTCAGTCTAAGCACACCATCCAACCACTGGGGCCATTAGTGGAGAACCGCCATATTTAAAACTTTTTGCTGCCCAAGGCCTTTTAACCTCCATCAGTCTTCTTCCCATCTGATACGGCCGGACGAGACTGCTAGTGTACACTGACAATGGTTTTCAGTGGCATGTGAGGAAGAACCCGTCCTTGTAAGCAGTCATAGATTAGCAGTAGATACTATTAGTTTGTGTCTCTTAGCTGTGCTGAGTGCGTGTCCGGCATCGGCAAATCCTCCCACGCCTAATTTAAGACCCCGCATTAATCACTGGGCTTAGAGCACACAGTCGAAGATGGGTCTGTGGTGGGGAAGGGGAGGAGGGGGGGTCGAAACTAAACCCACTTTGCTGATTTTTCACCTGAGGCTATTTGGACAGGAGAGGGGAAGAAGAAAAAAAAAAACAGGGGGAAACTAAGAAAGAACGAACATGAGAACGCTGAAGTTGAAAGGATGAGAAAAAAATTTGCAAAGGAAAACGAAGAAAGTGAGTGATTAAGAGGAAGAAAGGAAAGAGGGAGAAAGAAGCTGATTATTTGTAATTAATTAGGCGTTATTGTTCTAAATTAGCCTGCTACATGGGTGCTCATTAATCTTCTGTAGTGGGAAGCAGTGACTGGTAATCTATAGCCGTTTTCTGAGTGCACAGCCTGCTCTAAATGCGCCAGCGGTCCGTCTTCTTTCCCCCCTCTTCCTCCCACTTTCCCAGTGATCACACAAGGCGACCTTCCAACCCATTAGTTTGAGCTTAATTTGACATTTATCATTTTTAGCAATTAAAAGGCTGCATTAAGACTGCGCTGCCGCGAACATTATGCAGGTAAGTGGTGAAGCACATAACATCATAGATTAAGGATGCTGTCTGTACATTAGGATGATGTATTCCTGGTCTTAAATGGGGCTCTGTAACAGATCCAGTTACCACTAGACAGAGGCGGTATATGTCTCTGTGGTTTTTGAAAGACCATTTAGCTCTGCTTAAAAAATACAGAAACTGCCCTGGGTGGCTAAGGCATCAGCGCCGATCTAATCTAATTTCAGTCTCCTCAATGACTCGGCCGGTCTGGCCGTAGCGGGTTAAGGAAAAAATGTTCCGGTAATGTAAAGACTTTTCTAATTTGACAGGTAACATGGTATTAACTGGGTGCCACAACCCCAATTCATCCAGTCTCTCAGCATTTTAAGATGAGCTACGGCTGCAGCGTAATTTTGTTTTTGCAATCTTTTGCCAAGATTATATTTAACGATGTATAACGCAACAGCAGAAAAAGTAATGTCAGTGTTCCTTAGATTGGCATGCAGTTGAGCGTTCAGAACTCACAAATGAGGCATAATCACAAAACCTCCTAATTCCCCTTTGCTTTATAAAAAATGGGAGTAATCAGTACAACAGGATGCAGAAGGTCAAAGCCAGAATAACAAAATGCTGATTTTGGAATCTGTATCCTTTAGCATTATGAGCTTGGAAGACGTTGATTGCACAATACATACGGAGTAACTCAAAGAAAAGGAAAAAAAATGTAAATGGGTGGGCAGCACAGTCCTAATCCAATTAGCTAAATGTAATTACCCGTTCTGCACAGAGAAGGGGGAAAAAAAGAAACATCCAGTCCTCTGTTGGCATTGTGGTCATGCAGTTTTAGCTTTTACACAACACTTTGTGCCCTACATTGGGACATAATATTAAAATAATATTGTTTTGCATCCAAAACATTCTTTCTAGTTTTCTTACGTAACAATGTTCATGTGCAGCAATTACCCATAAGACCAGGAACCCTTCCCACTTCTTAAAGGGACAGTGTGTAACAAATTTGGCTTTTAATTAGTGAAAAATTAAGTATTGCTTTTATAAATACATATTCTGGAAAAGTCTAATAACATTGCATCAAAAATGAAAGCGTTCTCTTAACACCCACTGGGAGTTGCCATGTTGCGTCGCTATTCGTGATTTCAGAAGGTACCAAACTTGTCAGCTGTACACGTTTTTCCTATCGGTCTTCTATATGAAGACACGCTGTTGGTGGTACAGTATAAAACAAGCAAAGACGACTATAGATCATTCTATTTGCCCTTTTCTGTTCAAATGGAGGACCATTCATACTCTTTACCCAGCAAGAGGGAAGAGAAAGTAAACAAGAAAAGAAAAATGAGTAATAACCGGGAGAAAATGAGAGTCTATATCTGCGCAGCTATTATTACCAGGTGGAGTGCAGACAATTCATGAGGGAGCGGAGATTCAAAACAGACAGAGGTTGCAGGTTTTCTGCAGGACATGTAAGTAAATTGATAATGACAGTGAAGTTTGTCTTGATGTTAGAAACAGGTTAGTGTAGTCTAGCGACTACTGTGTCCTCCCGCCAGAGACGTCTCGTTTGTTCATCTCGTCTCTCCCTCTCAGGGAGGATGTGTGTATGTCGCAGAGCGGCGGAGGGATATCAGCCGGCCGGTTAACGGTGTCTGTGGCGCAGCAGTAGGATCGTGTCTCTTTATAACAGTGTAGTCGTTTATTATAGAGAGGTGACTACAAGTTGTGAAACAAGCCCAAAAAAAAAACACAACTCATGCAATTTACAAGCGACTTTAGAAAACAATAAGCCCAAAGACACTTACAATAAAACGGACCCTGCAACAGTGCCAAAAACCATTTCCCACAATGACTTTAGCGATTAGCTGTAGCTTGGTACCAGATACATGGAGGACATGTTAAAATTGTTATATTTATGATACTCCGCAGCTTCTGTAGTAGTTATTATGCAATTAAAGGTAAGATCGCTTGTAATTAATTTAGCGCACCAATAGATAGTGCACCCATGTGTAAATCTTAAATTACCCCAAATGGTGGGAATAAATAAATGACTGTGCAGAGCCAGAAAGACTAAACCGGTTAGATTGTTGAGTTAGAACTTAATGGATTCTTTAGTTAGATCAAAATTTTAATCTGATCATAATTTAAAAGTCCCAAAAGCATTTACCGACTCCCTGTTTGGGATTTTATGGTTGGCATCACTCTTGCAATGGAATGTAGATAATGTCTAATGGTTGTCATGCATACTATGTGATTCCCCTAAAGATGGCACTAAGAATGAGCTTTGGAGATTTATTGTATATCCTTTACTGTCCTGCTCACTGTGTGGTGGTGTCGAGACAAACGTGGCTCCATCTCTAGCCTAGATGCCACAGCAGCGAAAGGTAATGGGTCTGTGGGTCACGTCCCATTTATACACCAGGGAAACAAGTCATCGATTAGCCATTACCAAGTTAAAGTTCTAAGAAACGAAGATCAATAAAAACAGAAAAACTTGAAAACCAACGTTGTGGTTAGAGGTACCTAGGTTTTTGTTAAAAGCGGTTATTTCTTAATGTGAGATGATTTACCCCGAGACTAAATAACCTCAAACTCTAAGCAAGTCACATTTTCAACATGAGATTATGCAACTGCAATAAAAGTAATTTTAACGCGTTTTTTACATCTTTACAGCAGCTGCCAGCAGAGGTCTCTGCATCTGTTTATTTAAGAAGATGAGCAGCTTTAACTCCTCACCCATCAGCAGTTTCTATGTTGTGGATGACCAGGATTATATAATTTGTGAACCCTTCTACCTTTCAGGATTTACCAATCTGTCTACTTTAAACACATTGACAACAACATTAACCATTAAAATGAGCTTTGTTAAAACAGTATTGCAGCATTTCAGGTCATTTCATCAGAATGAGAGCAGGCTAAGGTATAAAGCGAATAATTGTCCTCATTTCTGCTCTTTATCTCTTTGGTGTCTGACACATGAAACGAAGCCAGCTGACAGTAGGAGAGTGAAGGGCGTCGGGTCCTTCACACCCCAAAGCTCTCCCTTTTGGAGGGCTCCTTGTTCTCACACAGAGTCTTGTGCAGAGATGGATGAGAGGCACCTTGGAGGGGATGTGTGAACTGAGAGTGGGAGGGCTGTGGTGTCAGTGTGCCCACCTGCAGGAGCATCTGTCTGTTAACATGACATGCATGCAGATACGCGTCTCTGCAGATGACTGACAGAAATATATACACAAGTACACACACTGTAGACGTTATTTCAGGTTTAATGTAATTTTAATCCAAATATTGTACCTCATTCAGGAATAAAAATAAAGATCTGCTAGTTTTGCAAAGCTAGGCATGGTTTGAAACGTATTGCAGTATCAGACCAGAGAAAATCCAAAATGTCCTTACAATTATCACATTTATTAGGCAAAAAGTCATAACCCTGTGTCAAAAATTAAGTCACGAAGCCTAATAACCGATTCTGCCACATTGGAGGGAATTCAAGCATTGGCTATTTAAGGTCATGACAACATCTCAACTGGAATTAACTTCAGACTTTGACTAGGCCTCTCAAAAGCCTTTATATTGTATTTTTCTAAGACATATAGAGGAGAACTGGCTGGTGTGTTTCAGATCAGTCTCTTGCTGGATAACCTGAGTGGGTTTGAGCCAAAGGTGGCAAACTAATAAAGTCAACAGAATTCATCCAGGTCCTGATGCACCGAAAGCTTTCGGACAGACAGCTTTCACAGTATTTTACAGAACATATTAAGGCAAAGCATCTTGCTAAGAGTAGTTAAACTCCAGATGAGGCAGACTGAGTTGTTGTGCAGTACTAAGAGCAACTTTTCAGAGCGCCAGGCCGAGTCGCTCTAATTTTTTGCAGACTCAGCAGAGGAAGACTTAGGAAAGAAATGAATCCTTGACCAGTAAGTGGAAACTACTATGTACGCCGATGGTTTGTTTATGTGCTGTGTAGCTGGGAAATAATGCTTTAAAATAAGAAAATAAAAATGTCTTGAGTGCACAGCGTGGCGTTCATGCGTGTGCACTTGGGGAAAGGAGAGGTGCTTTGCTTAACCACTTTTTAGACTTTTTCAATTCAGTTCAAATCCTTTGTCCTGGTAAATGTGCACATCGAAAATAAACGTACACCCTGTAGCTCATTAAAAAAAATGGCCAGAATTGTTGAGTTTGCTGGAACATTGGGGGATTTGGGAGTTTTTAAGTTGACATGGCGGTATCTTCTGTTTTCTGGCCACTTTAGAAAAAAAAGCATAGAAACACTCAGAGAGAAACCTCTCCAGAATAGTCATTTTTGGTGTTATTTTTGTCCAGGTTGAATTTATAGTAGGCAACAGCAGTATTGAAGAACTGCATCTAATTCAACTCAGGAAAGCATTTTACAGGAGTTAGATGGTGTTTAGGAAGGGATGTTGAGGCAGCTTAGGTCTGTAGAGCTTTAAATGTTCTTGGTTTTAATGACTTTATAGGTTATAGATATGTTGTTATATGTTATACAGTAGATATGTTGAGTTTAGTAGGCTGGTGACTCCTGGAATGGATCACCACTGTTAAACGTATGGACAACGGTTCTCAACGTGACTCACAGGAAAATCCTTAGAAATGGCTTTGTAACCCTTTCCAGTTTAATAGATCTCTGATGTGGAGTTTCTTTAGATCAGGACATGATGTGTGACTGTCTGACATCTTTTTAGCCTACTTTATGTTGTCATATATGTTCTGTTTAAGCAATTTATTGATTAAAAGGGCAAAGCTGTATTTTGTACTGAGTGTGGCTAGTGCAACAGTTCAGAGTCATCTAATTTGTTTTTAATTAAACACTAATTTGTCCTTGAAAAAATGTTATAATTTGAAAACTGCATGTTGGGCATCTTTATCTGAGGTTAAACTCTGTTGATTTGAAATATTCAGGTGTAACACTAATATTCTGCCCAATAAGCATGTTAACTTGAATTCTAAGCATTTCATCTGTATTTCTGCTCAAGAATATGCATTTAAAATCAAAAGGATTATAAATAACATCGCTATAACTGTATTTTTGCTAAATTGTTTTGGCAGCCATACAAATCATAGTTTTATTTCAGGTTCACATAAAAGCTTTTGGATCATTTCAGCTATTTATTTTTTAAATATCGTGATACTAGTAAACAGCATTTTTACTGATTCTACTGTGAGAATCTCCTGCTTTGTTGGAACAGGCTAAACTCAGAGCCCATCTGTGCACGATGTACAGACATGCATTTCTGAATGCATATCTGTACATCGGTTCAGGAGGATCCCAGAGGGACGGCTGTATTTATGAGGCCTTGTTTCTCCGATTGCTCTTGTGTTGCAACGATGAATATTCAATGTGCATGGAAAGAAGGGCTTGCTGGAAAACCCAAGAGAGGAGGTGATTGTGGCTGGTAGCTCACAATCACCCAAACACAGTCACACTGGTGCTATCAAAGACACACACACAAAGGCGCATGGCCCTGCAGCGGTGGGAGGAGAGAGCAACAGTGACAAACAACTCTGGTGCTACAAAGGTGGCAGCAAATCTATCAAACGGGACAATAAAATTGCAATTGAGTTTCTTTAGCTTTTTTTTTTTTCATAGCAGATGCATGTATCTTGGTGGCTAAAACTCGCTGAGAATAACCAGTTTGCAGGCGTCTCCGTGCCCCATGGTTGCACTGCAAAAACGGAACTTAAAATAAGTAAAATGTTCTTAAAATTAGTGTATTTGTCCTTGAATTGAGCAGGTAAATAAGATTATTTGCCAATGGAATAAGATTTTTGCACTTAAAATAGGAACAACTCATCTCCATCACCTTATTTCAAGTGCAGGATGTCTAATTATCTTATTTTGGGGGTCAAAATACTCATCCCATTGGCAAATAATGTTTTTTACCTGCTCAAATCAAGGACAAATACACTAACTTTAAGAACATTTTACTTATTTTTAGACCCGTTTTTGCAGTGTGCATAGGAGGTCCAGATTTGTTGAATGTTTAACATTCGTCTGGATGCCATAAAGATACCGCAAACAACTCCTGTGCAAATTATTAGAGTGAAAAGGTGAATTTCAGACCAGTTCTTCAAACATGCCTGAGCAGATTTCTTTTTTTTTTTTTTTTTTATTTAAAGCAGTAATAACGAATGCACACCCGTAGTTTCTCGAGTCTGTCAAGCAAAAGATTTATTTCAAGTGTCTCAAAAATAATTTAATAGGTATATAAAATACTTTTTTCCCCCCCATCGTTGTGCCTTTTTGTGTCTTCTGTTCAGTGGTGCAGAGACGCATGCGACGCCCGGCTTCCTCTCCCAGAGGCGTGTGTGTGCCCCCTTTTGGGCGGCAGCTCTCACAGCACCCCCCAGGTTACTGAGAAGCCTCTCATATCACGGAGCACTTCTTTAACTCGACTTTCAATCTGCCAGGCTTAAAAGCCCCCCAGACCACAATCTGACACCAATCTCAATTATTTCACTGCCCTGGAACAGAGCCGTGTAACGTGATATCAACAAGGAATTTCTGAAGCAGTGTTCTCAATGCAGCTTTTGGAAATAATAAGTGCCAGGAGTTTATTTTTATCTGTTCGGTGTAAAAGAAAGAGACTCTTTACATAAATAAAGGAAGGGGGGGAGGGCCAATTGGTTTATACTGTAATGAGCTTTTGAATTACAATCAGTGTAGGGCTTCTGCAGTTTAATCTGATGGGCAGGGAGCTTCAAGCTTTGGTTACAGAGTTAGCATATAGTTTGAGTTAAAAGGCCAGACGATGGGGGATAACGCCCCGTAGCTTCTTATATGATGAGCTGCATTTTGTCAGTCAGATGTGACAAAGCTGTTGGCCACGACTGACTTACTGCTCTCATTTTAGCCGGAGTCCAAGTGAGGATGATGGTTGTAGTTACAGCGACGTGATGAGTGTTTAGGTTAACAATATTGCTGCAAGATGTGTGTGTGTTGTTGCGTTTATATGAAGAGACAGCGTCTCAGGGAATCCAAAAGAAGGAGGAAAAAAAAAAAAAAAAAAGATGTTGGATGTTCTTTCAAAGCTAGCGTCGACCTCTGCATGGCGTGCGTGTGTGTGAGAGCTGCGCGTAGGACATAATGAGGACTCTGACCTTGGAGTGGGTGATGGACAGGGTGTCCACCCAGACGCGCCAGCCGCCCCATTCGTATTTGATGGCGTGGTAGAGCAGGATGCGGAAGATGGCGTACACCATCTCGGTGATTTTCTGCTCCTCGTTGTTCCGCGGCGTGACGAAGCACAGGGAGAGCATCCACTCCTGCCACACCGAGCACTGCAGCAGGCTCCTGGAAGGAGAAAAGAAACGGCAGTGAGAGCGATGGCTGCAGGGCCACGGGCCTCTCCGTCCGTCCGTCCGTCCGTCCGTCCGTCCGTCCGTCCTCACCTGCGGTTCTCTCGGCTGTTGCTGAACATTTTGATCATGTCTGACAGAAAGACCCGGCGGACCTCCATGGTCTCTGCCGACTGGGGAGAGTTCTTCAGGAGAGCAGCGATCACCTTCAGGATCTCTGGAGCAGAAAAACAATACGTTGACCAAGGAAAAATAACATCCTCATTCTTTTCTCTTTTTTTTTTTTTTTTTTTTAACTTAAAGAGGGAATATAACTGACCAGATTATTTTCCAAAGTTATTTTCTTTTGTGCCATTTTGAAACAAAATACACAGAAGCATTCTACACAGTGATTTACACAAGTGCTCGGTCGCGTTCCCACATACAAGATCTTTACCTGGATTTTTTATACGATCACAACTAAGTGCATGATTGTGACGTGGAAGGAGAAAAATCTGCCTTTTTCCAAATAAGCTGATAAGAGTTATACGCACCTGTCAAATTAATTTTAAAACTAAATGCATTCAAAAGTCACCCAAGTAGTAGGTTGAGTTATTTATTTTTATTTATTTAATCTCAGTACAAATCCAGCTGTTCTGTGAAGGCTGCAGACGTTTGTTAGAGGACTGTAGTAAACAAAGAGCTCCGAGGAGACCAAGGACCACAGCAGACAGGCCGGGGAGGAAGTTGTGGAGACGTTTAAAGCAGAATTAAGTTATAAAAACAGTACAGAGCTCTGATGAAGCCTTCCTCTGAAGATGTGAGGAGCATGAAAACTGCCAACCAAAACCCCTTAAGCCAACAAGCCAAACATTAACCAGGAAGCAGCCAATAGGCCTTTGGTAACTTATGGAGGAGCTGCAGAGCTTCGTAGCTCAGGTGGTCAAATCTTTAGACAGAACAACTACTAATGGTAAACTCCACTCTGGTCTTTATGGAGGAACGCTGAGGAGAAAGTCATTGCCGAAAGAAAAGCTTAAGGTTCACCTTGCAGGGGAGACGGCAACCTAGCGAAAGAACTGAAGCTTTTGGCCCGCAGGCTAAACGTCAGGCGTGGCCGATAAAACACGCGGCGCCGTACACGGGAAAAAGTGGTGGTGAAGTGAAAGACTGAGATAAACACAGGACCAACCATGGAAGAACATACGTCTGCAAAAGATCGTCTCCCAGCAAAGTGACAACCTTAAACAACCGGCGGGGTTTACATTAAAGCATAATGGCAAGGCAAATTTATTTATATAGCACAATTCAGTACAGAGACAATGCAAAGTGCTTTACATGATTAAAATATAGGAATAAAAGCAAGTAGGGATAGAATGTAGAAACAAAAAAAGAACATTTGAAAACAGTAAAACAGTTTAACTTGAACATTCAAAGGCAATTTTAAACAAATGTGTTTTTAATCTCGATATAAAGGAACTCAGGCTTTCAGCACTTTTACAGTTTTGTTCCAGATACGTGGAGAATAGGAACTAAATGCTGCTTCTCCATGTTTGGTTCGTGTTCTAGGTACGCAGAGAAGGCTGGAGCCAGAAGACCTTAGTGGTCTCGAGAGTTTATACGCTGATAACAAGTCTGTGATGTATTTAGGTGCTAAGACACTTAGGGATTTATAGACTAACAGAAGTATTTTAAAGTCTATTCTCTGAGATATAGGGAGCCAGTGTAAGGACTTTAGAACTGGGGTTATGTTCTCTACTTTCTTAGTCTTAGTGAGGACGCGGGCCCAGTCAAAGTCCAGATGTAAATTCAAACCGCGACAAGAGAGAGAATGCAAACTCATCCCTACAATTAGAGGAAAAAGTTAGAAATGTTTCAGTCTGTACATGTGTGTAGATGATAGAGACATAAACCTGAACTATTTGGAGCGAAAGGTTCTCGCCAACCCTTTTGGGGGGGGGGGGGGGGGGGGGGGGGGCTGTTGGTTGAATATACGTGCATACCAGAGATATTTAATTTTCAAAGTCCTAATTATGCACCACTTTGTTTGTAGCTGTGCTGACAAAATGTGAAAAGTTGATTTTTTAAGGCATTTTCAGATAAACACGTGAATTTTAAATCTTTCAGTATATCCTGCACAAATTGAAACCTAAACACGCACATTGGTACGTGTCCAGGTCGTCGTGTCTAGGTTTGCAGCCTCTGCTACAAATACAGAACAAAAAGCTCAAACTAAAGAAACGGTTTGGGTGCTCTGGTAAACAGACGTGCCAGGGCCGCAGACACTTCGGAGAGCCTCTGGCTTTCTTTAAACCAAAGAGACTGACTGTTTAGATGAATTATCTAGACGGTGTCAGTGTGCATTTGCACTGAGCAGAGAGTTGGTGGGGCTTGGATTTCACTTTTCTCTGGACAACTTGGTGCTAACCAAAGCGCCCCTCCCGCCTGCCCCTGCAGACAGTTGTGTTGTTTCTACGCCTTAGTCACTCAAATTATGAGTCGCTGAACCTTTACCGCCAGAAAATTGCCCCAGCATGTAGTGGGAACGAGGACGGAGGGATGGCGTGATCCCTTCTTCTTTTTTTTTTCCGTTTGCTTTTGGTTCCTTTCCCCAGAGTTAATTTGAGGGAAATGCTACTTCCTCGGTTTGTTTGATTGGCTCTGACGTTACTAAAGACTGCAATCAGGGGGCCATTTTGGGAGTTTGTCACAGATTAAATCAAGAGAATACAGAGCAAAGAAGAAACAGACCACCGCTCTGTGCTTCATAGCACAAGGACACATGTACAAACGTCCACAAGGTTTCCATGACATAGATATATATAGATATATAGATATATATACCGCCTGTCCAGCACGGTTGAGCAGGAGAGTTTTTAACACAATAAAGACCTCTAAGATAATCAGTGTGTGACTGCAGCAGGGCCTGTCAGATTAAGGCTGGTTGGAAGTAAACCTTGGTTGTGATTACAGCAAGCGCTTGAATTTCAAACTGATTAAAGCCATTTTGCACGTGTGTGTATAAAATGCATGTCTGGGTGCAGAAGAAACGGGATAAAAGACAGCTGGAGTGTTTTCTTTCCTTGGCTGAAAAAAAAACAGAAAGAGCCTGAAATCTTTCAACATGTAAAAAACTTTAAGCAGACAGAAAATTGGACAAAAGGATAAAGTTTCTGCAGCAGATAAGGCTGAATTGCTGCATTTAGTCGCATGGAAACTGTCCCATATATTTTATATGATAGGAAAAAAATCTGAAATTAGCATTGAGAGTTTGTTACTAGGCTTCCCACAGATTTTTCATTAACAACTTTCATAACTCTCATTGGCTTTTCAGATTGTTTTCCACATGTAGAGACAACAGTTTAATTGGATTTGGGATGAACTAATAAATGCTCCATGGATCAGAATCTGAGCGATTTTCCTTAATCGGCCGATAAAATATTGTAAAATTACTTTTTTTCTTCTATTTATTAAATGCATCAAACCTGCAGCTGTAAAAACAACATAGTGAGAAACAACTTATGACGTGATGATGCATAAATTGGGATAATTGTAGTATTTCCTTTATTCTCTGTTGGATTCAAAACTACTGGTTCCATCGGTAAATGTGCAACACATTTCTTTCTCTTTTCTGTCACAGTCCTAAGAAAAAGAGATATGAGTTGTTCAAAACTGGAATCTGCAGGTCAGACCTCAAAGAAAGCAGGTAACTGGTGTTGGGCAGTAAAAGCCGACAACAGTTAACAAAACCAGTTTATTTATTACACCCATCCATGACAGACAAAAACAAAAATTTAAAGAGGTTTCAGTCAGTAACTCAAATGTGTTGTAAATGATAAATTTAGAAAATGTAGATACAAGCTGTTGGTATCAATATTCTGGGGAATTGCTTGACAGTCACCTTGTTGCATTTGGTCAATAATGAGATTTTTTTTAGCTCATTTTGTCCTGTAAAGCCGAATCTCTGACAATGTCGAGAAAACATCTTTTTTATGATGATTCTCAATGTGATTAATCTCAGATGTCGATTCAGTTTAACTCATTTAGCGCAGATTCATTACATATGTCGTCTCAAGACACTTTACTAAAATAAAACCGGTCCGACTTATATACAGAAATAAATGGACAACCCAATCCAAGTCATTCCAATTTGCCCCTAGCTATAAAAAAATAAAAAAAGCTCCCTGTCTAAGGCAGCCCAGCTGACTGCGTCCAGTCTCTGACTTTACAGCAATCCCCCCTCCTCAACAAGCACGTGGCGTCGGTGGACAGAGGAGTACTTAACTTCGCAGCCATTCTGCACCGTGTGAGGCAAAAGGAAAACCTCATTTTAAAATAGAAAAACCTCGCCTGAGTCGGAAAAAGGTTGAATCTATTTGGTTCAACCCAGAAATCATGATGCTGACGCGAGGCGGGCAGATTTATCAGGCTGAAAATGTCATAAAGCGATGAATAACTGCTAAAGATTATCCCAGAGTGTCATGACAAGGATAAGGAATGATGAAACTGCCTCATATATTTTTAACTTTCATTATTTTATGTTAAAATAAAACACTATGAAGATAAATTAATTGACTTGCATACATTTACTAAAATTATGCAGAATTAGCCTGAAAATGACCACTTTTCTGACCCATTTAGTTTTAGAAAGCCTGATTTTTATGTTTTTATGTTGAACGCAAAAGTTTGAAAACACAAATGCTTTTCCATTTTCTGCATGTGTGTCCAGATTAGGAAAAGGCTCAACTTCAGTGGATGTGTAGGAGCCGTTCTTACAAAACCCTTTAGATAACAGCTGACCAAAGAAACGGCAACATTTCAGAACGACAACAGCAAAATGTTATTTAATCTCGTAAGCAACCTCGTACTAGAATAAAACACGTTCTAAAACGGCAAAAATAATCTGTGCGCGATTAAAATGTTCCATAAAAAAAATGTTAAACTGAAGCTTAAACGATTTTACTCCATTTATCATCCCTTTATTTGCTAACCAATCGTGCCACGGAGCAGCCAAGAGCCTCAATAAAGCAACAACACGAGTGTCAACCTGTCACGGCGAGTGTTTGCACCATCCTAATGTTTGGATTACATCTGGGGTTCAGCGGTAACCGTATACACACACACAGGATGTGAAATGTAGGCCGTTCATTTGTTCGTATACAGCCCAGCGACCAACAGCTTCCACTGGGAGCCTCCTGCAGCAGCAGGGAGCTGCAGGTATGCAGACTGGGAGCTGCTGCTGCCGATGATTTAGGAGAGCGATGCGGCGCAGAGGAGCCACTTACGGGGGTTGACGATCTTCACGGAGGAGTCGGGGTCCGGATGCTGCTTGTGGATCACTTGGGTGCAGATCTGCTCGGTAAGAATCTGCACAGACGGAGGGTTCTAGTGAATTTCTCAACAACAGGAATGAAACAAAATGATGATGAATACTTGAGAGATGACAACATTCTGAGCAAAAAGGGCTCGCTACTTTACTAATTTCTAACTTAAGCGGTCGGCCATGTTTACTGACCTCAAAGAGGCTGTTGTAGGTGGTCATGGTGAAGGGGTTGGAGTGCAGCATCAGGCGCTCGGTGAGCAGCGAGAAAAGGCCGTGACTCAGCATGACCTCGGACTTCCTCCTGGTGGGGACGTTAGAAAAAGTTACAGGGTCAGAGGAGCGGGCCGGTTCGTCCAGGCTAACACAAAGTCGTCACTGAACAGCGACAGGACTGGTCATCGTGGTGCAAACGGTTGCTGACCGACGTCTGCAGAGTCAGCAGCGAAATACAAACAGTGACTGAATGAATGAGCTCGTAAAATGCTTTCAATGACATGGAAGGCTTATTGGTTTTAGTCAAACCTATCATTAAATAGACAGAACCGTGTTGATGGCCGTCTAAATCCTGCAGATCTCATCTGAGGAACAGCCTTAGGGCTTTTTTTTTTTTTCTTTAAAGGAATCTTAGGACATTACTTTGGTTTGACTGAATTTTAGTATTTATCATTATAAATGCTTTCTCTTTTAACGTTAAGGTAACTGAATCTATTGTTTTATTGCACTTTTAATTTAAAGACTGATTTAAGAATAAATACTTTACATGCTCTTCTGGTGTGTTATTTCTAAAAAATAATTAACCTTTCTCCAATTTATTTGAACCAATTGTCGATTTTAGGTTGTTTTTACTTCTTTACCGTTTTTATGATTTGTGGCAAAAGTTTTGTCACTCAAAGATTTCTTATACGTACTTTGGATAATGCATTCTAATTATCATTATTAAAATTACATTACCCCCGTCCTTTAAACTAACATTAATTCTGTTTTTCTCCCCTTCAGCCTTGTTTAGCTCATTAATTTGCTATTAGCCTTTTTTTTTTTTACTTTTTTTTTTTATTTGCCTCCATGTTTTCTATCAGATGTAAAGTTTTTGTAAAGGCAATAAACTCGTGTCCTATCATGCTGTCCTAATACAAGCAGTGGACACTTAATGCCGGTTAAGAGTTCAAATTCACTGTAAAAAACTGTAAAAATTTAGTCTGATGTATATGTGTGTTGTGTTATTTGTGTGTAGCCTAAGCTCACCATGGTAAAACATGGTCACAAAGATTATTTTATAATATATATATATAAATAAATAAATAAAATGTATGCAGTAACCTACAGATATTTGTAACCAATAATATAATGAAAACTAAACAAAATAAAAACTAAGGAGCAATCTGGAACAAGCCATTATTGTTATGAAGGCTTTAGCTTTTTAACTGTGACACCAGCCAACAAAGAAACACAGAGAGGCAGAGGTGAAATATAATGGGAGTGAAATCAGGTTTATTCCCATTTTAACCAGGCATCATTATGAATAACATTTCATTTAGAGCAAAAATAGCACATTGTGAGAAATCACTAAAGAGAAAATACTTACTTTGGTGACAAGCTCTTCAGAAAGTAGCCCATGACCTTCAGTGCCTGGACCCTTATTCCTTCACTTTTTGAGGCCAGGAGTTTATAAATAACGCTGTGGATCCATTTTAAATATGTCAGATAAATACATGCGTTAATGGCCTAAAACAAATATTTAAAAACACATACCATAACAATCACAACAACTAAAAAGCTACCCCAAGACTTTATTTCCACATAGTGCTAAAAAGCAAAAGCAAAGGAGAAGCTGATAATCACCGAATCCCGTTGCGCTGGTCAAAGGCTTGGACCATGGTGCCAGGATGTTCAGACATCAGAGCAACCAGCAGCTGCAGCACATCCATGAGATTTTCATCCTGTGGAGGACAGAGGAAGCAGGTTGAAGCTGCGGGCCCAGCTTTCAAAGGGATATCGTAAATTATCAGCGATTTGAGGAAAAATGCTCATTTTAATAAAAAAAAAAAAAAAGAGGGAAATTAATCAGATACTTGATCCCTCACTAATATTTGCAATCATACTTGCAGTAGCAGCAATAATATATTAAATAATACAGATTTTAGGAATGATCTTAAAAAACTTCAAATCCTTCAAGCTGAGTATCTTTCTGACAGATCGGCTTAATCTTTGGAAACAAACCCACATCTCGTGATTTGAAAACTGGCAGAATTCGGACGTTAAAAGCAATGTTTTTAACGTCAAAGCGGGAGTAAGCAAAGCAAGCTGTGGCAGTGTTATGGCGCCATCTGGTGGTGGAGTGTTTCTCTGCGGGTCACGCTGCTTACCTCATGCATGGTCAGGAGGTAGTTGAGGATACTCTGCAGCTCGTCTTCCTTCACGCCATGATCCTAAAAGCAGAGCACACCTCAGTTATCCGTTAACTAACCCGGCGGTTCTGCACGTCAGCAGAAAACAAAAACTGTGCCTCTGATGCCTGACTATGGGACAATAATACTCAGGAGAGGATCAGAAATCATAAGAATTAAAAAGATATACAAGTTAGTTCGGCTCGTAAACAAAGTCACAGCTATTCTTGAACTCATTGGTACATTTTCTGAAGATGAACAACTATACAGAAAACTTTCGCTAAAAAAAACAAATATAAGATTTACTTTTGTTAAAAGATTTGATGCAAAGTTTTGGGAAAAGTTAAGAGGCAAGTAACAAAAGAGATTATTTTATGAACAGATAATTGAAATAAGCTTGCCTTCATAATGAGCTGCTTGATGAACAAGAGCAGGAAGGCTCGCAAAGAGAGTATCTCCTTCTGATTTGGCCTCGGACCATCTGAAAACACAAACACGTTAGAATTAACTCGACATCAGATTAAAACAGACGACGGTCTTTCTTCTTTCTTGTAAATCTTCAACAGCTTATTTATTGGGTAAAGCAGTGGGGTCCCCATCTTTACTCCAAGCCCCCCCCATCTTTGCACTGACTCAAAAACAGCAGGATGAAGCAGCTGTTCCAGGATTTTTATTTATTTATTTTGCAACCACAAACGTAGTTTATATGCATCAGAGCCTGAATGAGAGAAACACTCTGAAATTTGGCCGTCTGAGCCAAACAGCATTAATGATTTTCTAGTCTTCAGCCTCCATAAGAGCAGACTCTCACTATGAATCAAGCTTTTTATTATTGCTCCAAAATGGGACTCTACAAGCGTGTTTTAAAGGGTGGCTGGCACCTTTTGGCTGACAGTCACGTTAAAAGCCAGCACTGTGCATCTGGGAGAAGGTGGAAAAGACAGGAGGCAGTCTTACCGGCGCCTTTGGGAGTGACTCCACTGCGGTCGTGGGGGTTGACAACCCAGTAGTAGTACTTTAGTGTATGCATGACCTGAAGCACGGTGCCCACCCTGCGAACAGCGTTGTAGATGGTCACCGTGCTGATGAACTCTGTGGCTATGTAGGTGTAGAGCGTCAGCTGCACCTGCACAGAGGGAGAGAAACGCACGTCAGCACACATTTCCTACGCTCAACCCCACCATAAATGAGATTTTATTAAGTGGCATGAAAAGGAAACCCTTCATATAAATAAAAAAAATAAAAAATGCAGCAAGCATATTTGGATTCAGAGCTCTTTCCTCTGGTACCCCTAAATAAAAACCAGTGGAAGCAGTTGCCTTCAGAAGTCCCCCAATGCGGTACCGCGCACGTGACGTCACCGTCTCAAGAGCAACGCCCCTTTTGCCGCTTAGGTAGGGCATACAGGAGAGAACGCACGTAGCAACCAGCTATTACAAGCGCAACAGAACCAGCGATATGACCGACTTTACAGCCGTTAAACTTTCCCAAGACGATGTCCCAGGCGCACGGATTACTGGTCGCACTGTCAAAGAACACCCCAACCTTCAGCTCAAACGATGGCTTGAGGTTCGAGGGCTTAAAAAGACTGGAAAACTGGCCGAGTTGATGAACGGTAAGCTTTGTTTTTTTTTCCTGCGCGGCGATCATGGAAGCGTCGGCCGTTTTTTTTTTTTTTGTTTGTAATCACCGTCCAAGAATGGGTATATGTTTAATGTTTGTCTCATTTGAAATGTTTTTGAGTAAGCTATCCTGGTAGCAGGCTATCATGTTAGCGCCTGCTACCATGATAGCCTATATGCTGTCATGGTAGCAGGCGCTACTTTATTAACATGTCGGCCACCAAAATACTCTTACCTTGACTTGATGTCGCTGGAATTGGGTCAGGATGTTCTTCGGTTGTGCCCTTTCCAACAAAATGCTTGCTACATATGTAGGCCGACCGCCCCGGTGTACCCAGCACACATTTCTCCTTGGTACTCTTGAATTTCGGGAAAGTAATGAAGAAAACATCCTTCATATGCGGCCGATCAGCGTACCTCGAGTCGCTGTTGCCCGTTCCATAGCAACAATGTTTAAAAACCATGGTCTTAGATTTGGAAAAAGCAGTCGTTTACCGAGTAAAACCTAGGGTAACGCACAGCTCTTTTACAGCAAAACAGCGGCGGGTTTCCGGAGTTTGCCCCACTGCGTACCACGTGATGTGACGTCATCGTGACGTTGTGTTTCTAAAAATAGCTTGCGCGCGGTACCCCATTAGTGAAGTCTTAACGTGTTTAATCCAAGTTCAGTTTAATCCAAGCGACTCTGTAAAGTTATCCTAAACTGACGGGCCAAGCAAGAAGAGTATTAATCAGCCAAAAGGCCCAGGGTACCTCTGGAGGAGCTGCAGAGATCCAGAGCTCAGGTAGGAGAATTTGGTCTCATTACAGCTAACTTCAAATCTTCCCATCATGGAAGGAGGACAAGAAGAAAGCCATTGTTGAAATAAGACCATAAGAATTTAACTTTCTTCCGAACACCGTCTCCACGGTGAAAGGTGGTGGCAGCATAACGCTGTGGAGATGCTAGCAGCTTGGTTAGAATCCACGAGAGGATGGACTGGAATGCAATAGATCACAGATTCATCTTTTATAACGGCCCAGTCAAAGTAAAATGCCAGTTTCTAGGTAATCTGCAGCCAACCTGACTGAACGCGAGTTGTTTTGCAAAGAAGCGTGGAGATGTGTAAAGCTGGTGGAAACAGACCTGCAGCTGCCACAATGGCAACGGAAGCAGCCGTGCGTACTCAGAGGGGCTCAATACAAACGTCAGGCATACTTTTCAGATTTAAATTTGTAAAAATAAATCATAAGAGCCATGAATAACTTCATTATTCTGCACTGTTTTATGCTGGTCCATCAAATAAAGGCCTCATAAAAATACATTTGTGGTTGTAATGTGGAAAAATGTGGAAAAAGTTCAGGAGGTACGGATATTTTTGCAAGCCACAAAACATTTAATTACATATCATATGAATCATTCCCTTTCAAGGTTATGCAGGTTTTCCCACAAATTGCTCACTAAAAAACATCTGAAGCTATAAGAGAAACCATTGACAGACGGAGAGAAATCCTTGAACCTTCAAAATTAAACTACGGAGTTAGGATTTAAAGCAAGACAAAGGCTAGACTGTCACTGTGTCCACTGCATACCACTGTGGAGTCATTAATCAGGGAGTAATCCATCTGCATGCGTTAATTCGGGTCTCTAGAATTCCAAGTTATAGAGTTTAAGGGTTTAATTGCGCTACCTTGGCAGGGGCGTGGATCCAGATGGCAGGGTTGAACAGAATGTGATCACACAGCTGCTTAAGCAAATAGATGCCATTCTGCAGGTTGCTCAGGTATCTGGAGAAGGCCAGAACGATGTCCAGGACGGGCCGCGTCACATGCACCTTGGAAGACTGGAGCAAAAAAGGCAAAAACGGTTATGAATGCGCTTCAACAACAGATGCCTGGTTTACACACTAGGGCTGGGCGATATGGATTAAAAAATAAATCTCTGATTTTATCATACCAAATCCGATTAATCGATTTTTTTTCCTCCTTTTTGTTTCATAAAAAGAAATTAAAGAGATTATTTTAAAACCTTGCATTTATGTCAAGCATTTCGTCAGGGAGTTGACCTGAATTCAAAGTGCAACTAAAAACAAGCTGTGAAGCATGCTTGTAAAACAAGATGGCAGCCGTGCCATTATAAACAATGAAAATATAACAAAACATTTGCTGCTAGTGGTATTACACATTGAGCTAAGAACAGGCTTCACTGCACTTGTGAACTTCAAACTAAGTTTAAAAAAAAAGTAAATAAGTAAATGAAGTAACCTTCGTATTATGGTAAAAAAAAAGTTTCCACTTAACAATATTTTGACAACGCATTTGCCTAAACATATATCCAGCATCACATGCTGTTCTCTTCATGGAAACCCAATGAGTGTATTGGCAAAATAAAATCCAGATTTTCCAAAAATGAAATCTTAAAGAATTGTAAATTCGAATTAATCAATTAAATCGATGTATCGCCCAGCTATATTACATACATAAGAATAGCTAAAAAGGAAAATAAGCCATAGCATAACATCCAACCAGAGCGAGGAGTTGAGAGATACCGGCTCTTATCAGGTGTGCGTCTGTGTTTGTAGAAGAGTGGAGGCGACATTAAGCGTATTTCTGAGCTGGGGTTGTTAGGAATGTCCTCATAACCATTTGTCTCACCTTCTCCAGACTGTAGCCGATGACGAGGAAGCCTTTGCAGGCCAGGACCTGCTCCTGCATGGCCATGGAGTTCTTCAGCAGCTCCATCATGAAGGACAGCAACGTGCAGCTAGTCACAGCCCCGCAGACAGGAACACGGTGACAACGAAGCAAAGAGACAGGCAGACAGCACGTTAGTTAGAGACAATAATCTGTGATAGCTGCTGACGAAGCCCCCCGACTGTCAAGGTTACGTCCGACATGAAGACTGACTGAATGAGGCTGTGGAAACGTCACCTTTTACACCCGGGCTGCAGGCTTTTATACGCTGATCTATCTCATTAGGCGCGTTTGCTTTCTATACTGCTGTAAAAAAAAAGTGTTTCTGAAAATTTTATCAAGTATCTTTAAAATGTACCACAAGTTATTTTTCTGCAGAGTGAGTTTAGTGAAATAAAACACTGCCGGTTTACTAAACTAAAGCAATAAAAATAGACAATCAACTCCTGACTTGTGCCTGAAACCGTGTTGCGCCTGTTAAACTGTTAAACTGTGCAAAACTGCAAACTTAGAGCACAAACAAGTTAGGTGGAGTTACCAGACGGAGGTGTCGGGCTCCTGGCTGGAGGGCTGGCAATAATCCAGCTGTGCAAACAGAGGGAAGAGGACCTGCACGCCACCGATGGAGTGGATGCCACTCTGGACCGAGTGAGTCACCACAGCCTTCACGTCCTAAAACACACACACACACACACGCGTCATCGTTTCAATACTTTTGTATTCATCTAAAAGTCATGGAAGTCTTTATTTTGACATGACATGAGAAAGCAATCATCATAACCTTCACATTTTCAAATTGCGCTCATGGTAACAAAGCTACGGTCAGAGTTGTCGCCACAATGGACTCCGAACAACAAATGGACCAGTTTTCCTTTGATCGGCTCCAACACTTAAAATGTTTAAATTATCTGCCAATCATCCTCTTTCATGTGCAGTATACCTAATTATCCTATATTAGGTGTCAAAATACTCATTCCATTGGCAGATAAACTTATTTAACTGCTTAAATAAAGGACAAGTGCATTAATTTTAAGAAGATTTTATTTTCTGTTCCGTTTTTGCAGTGAACCAAAATACTGGATTTTTCTCCAGCCCAATAAATGCCCTAAAACTGAAAACCTGGAGCACATTACTTTCCTTTTAGGGTAGATGTTTGTGTTTGAGAACCTAATATTTTTATAATACAATTAAACATACCAGAGCTTGTTAATAGGCCTCATATATATTCGATTTTCTGTGAATCTCCACTGCCAGGAATGGGCTGATTATTTAATTTATCTGCATTAACACAAAAATCTAAACAACACATGTGAAAGAGATTGCTGCTTGTTTTAAAGCACAAAAAAATTTTAATCCTACAGCTGTTAAACTGGATAAATATTGATTAAAGTTAGAAAATGTTTAAACAGTTTTTTTGTTCCTATGATATAGATTTTAATAGTAAACTTGGAGGCATTTTAAATAAAACATGCTTACTGTTTATAGGGCAACATGTTGAACAAGTTGATATAAGTCGGTAATCTCAAGTTGGCAGGCTACATTAAAGACCATTCTATATATAAATAAGATTTAAATTTAAAACCAACACAGGTCATGGACTTGACTTGTCTATTTGTTAACTTGTTAAGTTTTCCAGCTCCAGTAAATGAGTGCTTTTCCATCTGGGTCACCAAACCTCTGCGTCTTTTTGCTGCTGCTGTGTGCAGACAGCTTCCAAAAGGGTAATCATGCTTTTAGCTGACAACTGAAAAAACTCTTTGAACATACATGTTCTCATGATAATTGAGCTGGTAGTGGGAAAACAAAAACATCTTTTTATTTTATTTTTTATTTTAGTTGCCTAAACATACAATTTTGAAAGCATTAAGCAAGGGAAAAGCTGAATGTCTGATAATAAATTCAAGATTATTCATCATGGGATTTGTAGTTTTAGAGCTACAAATCCTAAATCAAAAGATGCCACTAGCATATTTTTTTTTTTATAAAATTGATAGAAGAAAGAAATGAACAAAACCACAGATTTAAGACTTAGCTTAAGTTATTTCAAGACCTAGTATGAAAAATCTTGGCATATTAACGACTTTTTAAAAGTTGTTTGTTTTTATTTTTTTTGGTTTGTTTTTTGTCTGAAATTAACTGAACCCCAAAAACCTGTTATTACCAGAACCTGGTTCTGTTTCCCTGGCGTCTACCTCGGTGGTCTTTGGTTCCTAACAACCACTATTAAGCATTTTTCTTATGGATAAACCTTACATAAACAAGCACACTCTCACAAAGACCTACAGGTGCCTGTATTCAAGTGCTTACAGATTCACTTCTATGCAGAAAACCCCTATTATTAGCTTTGGCTGTCCATTTATACATCTTGCATTAAACAATAATGTGTATTTGTCAGTCTTGTTATCCAGCCGTTGGTTGTTTGTACCTGTAATACTTTACTGGTTGGTTTTGCTGTTCTTTTATATCTCTCTGTGCAGATGTAGAAGCAAACTCCAAGGATGTTATCTTATTCTCTCTTTTTCCTCTATTTTTGTCACCTTTTCTGTCTCATCTTTTTCTCCTCCTTTCTCTCTCCTCTTCCTTTCTGTTTCTGTGTCCATTGATCTTCAAATAATCCCAAACTAATATCTAATAAAGTTTTTTGCATAAATAAATCAAGCGGAGCACCATGGAGAAAGCAGTAATGCTCCACTTGTCATTTAAACCTGTTGAGCTCTCTTTGGCATCAAGACAACAATTCTTAATGCTACACTGCCAGACAGGAAACATTAAAACAAAGTTTTTTGTTATTTTAAGACCTTGTAAAAACACTGCTCTCTACATAAGTAGCTAGCTTTGGGGCTGCTTCTTTACAGACATCCAGCTCACAGCCGATTGGCCGAAGTCATAAAAAGGGGGAATATTAATGAAACAATAATGCTGCGTGTTTCCACAACGTGACGACCATGTTTTTAGCAACCGCACTTTTTTTCCAAACAGCTAAAATCTTCCCTCTTTGTAGCATCCCTCTTTTAGCCAGCTGACTGGCAGTGCACAGCAACACGTGTGGAGACGGGAATCACTGTTTTACAGTAAGCCCACCATAAGCACCCTGCGTTACATTAACGCACAGTCTACTATCTATCTATATATATATATATATATATATATATATATATATATATATATATATATATATATATATATATATATATATATATATATATATATATATATATATATATATATTTTTTTTATTTATTTATTTATTTATTTTTTTTTTTTCCCATTTTATTTTGTCTGCACCATCAACACCAAGTCAAATTCCTTGTAAGTGCAGACCTACTTGGCAATAAACTTGATTCTGATTTAAACTGTAAGATCAGCATGATGGATCATTTTAGCACTTTTTTATTCCCCAACCTTAAAAATCTGAACATGCTTTGATATAACCGGTCCATGACTGATTTATACTTGACAATTACGATTCTTTGTTAATCAGAATTTGCAAAGGTTTTTGAATATTTACCAAATTGGTGCTTGGGGGAAAAATCTTTTTAATTTTTGCCATATTAGAACTACATACAATGTTTCATATACTGACTTAATTCGACTTTTCTACCTTCACTAAACGTACCCATCTGAGCAAAGCGCAGCAAACCTGTAAATATAGGTCATGCTTTCATTCATATTTCCCTCTCAGAGTGTATGTACGAGGCAGGATAAGCATGCTCTACTTCTGTGTGGTGGCGAGGCCGTTGCCACAAACGCAACACGTCTTCTTTGTTTTATGAAAGAGCGTGTGAGAAACCGGTGGCAGAGAGAGAGATAACCGAAGAAACGGCGGCGTGTAGGTTTCAGTGGTACGAAGGTTTCTGACGCAGCATGTGAGCAGCCTCCTGAGCTTCTAACAAGTCGTTTTAAAATTAGAGCGAAAGTGTGGCCTTTTTTAGCAGCACATCAAAGGACCACAACCTAACCGTTTTAATATCATTCACAGGAAGAAGACGAGCATAAAGAACCCCAGAACAGTGGGGGGGGCGGCGGGCAGCAGGGGTTCAGGTAGCAGCTAAATGTGCACCGACGTCCCTTTAAGGTTGCTGCCACACAGGGAGTTGGGGCTCAGGCCGAACAATGGCAGCTCTTGTGATCCAAATCCCAACTCGGTCGGGGATGTGAAACACGGGCTAAAACTGGGAGTGTATGGTTACCTGTAGCATGAGAGCGTGGGGAGAATGGATAAAAATTGAGGCGTTGTCCTTCGGCGAGGACTCAAGGCAGAGCTGGGCGTCGGTGGCACAGGGGTTGTAGGTGAAGGCGATGGCGGCGGACAGCTTCCCGTCGTACAGCAAGGTCTTGTGGTGCTCCGCAAACAGCAAGTCGCTCTCTGCCTTGTGCTTGAACGCGCCCTGCGTGATCGAGTGAACAAGGAAGAAATTAAAAACACCTCTTATGAGAAGAAATTAACAACTCAAAGCAACAGGTCCGTAAAAAGAGAAGCGATCTCAGAAATATTTCTACCAGGGGTTCGTTTATGACTGGATTCCCACCTGTTTTGTTTCTGAAAACCAGAAATAAAATCAAGGATTTTTTCTTTCAGGAAACCCAGAAAGTCATCTTATTTTCCCAGAACCTTCAGTGACCCAGATCTTTTTTTTCTCCACACTGTTGAAACCAAAACAGTGTTCTTAATATGCTTAATGATCAGCGCCTTTGACTAGAATTAGTAATCCTGTGATGATAATGATAAACTAATTAATGAGGTTTCCAAACTCCTAACATAGACGGCATAACTGGAAATGTTCCTGTTGAGCGCAGCTGTACAGATGAACCCTCCTTTATAGTTCGGAATATACTTTGGATTTCAGAATAGTATTTGTTTTAGTACGGTATGGATTTATAAGAATAACGCGATGAAGTTTTAAATATACAACAAACACGCCTGACTTCTCACCATAAGCAACCAGCAGGAACATCAACAAACACTGACAGGACTATCCTCTCTATGAAATGGGTCTGAACTTCCTCAGGGCATCCGGTTCTGACAACGTCGGTTCCTTCTGTAAATTACTCCAGGAATCAGGGCTGGGTGTTTAAAGGCTTTATGAGCCCTAATTCAATTCAAGTAAATTTTATTTATATAGCGCCAAGTCATGAAACATGTCATCTGAAGGCTCTTTCCAAAGTCAGACTCCATCAGATCCTCCAGGTTGGTGAGAAAGTTTTCTCTCTAAGGAAACCCAGCAGGTTGCATCAAGTCTCTCCAAGCAGCATTCACTCCTCCTGAAAGAGCGTAGAGCCACAGTGGACAGTCGTCTGCATTGTCCATGGCTTTGCAGCAATCCCTCATACTGAGCATGCATGAAGCAACAGTGGAGAGGAAAACTCCCCTTTAACAGGGAGGAAAACCTCCAGCAGAACCAGAACCAGGCTCAGTGTGAACGCTCATCTGCCTCCACCCACTGGGGCTTAGAGAAGACAGAGCAGAGACACAATAAGAGAGAAAAGCAAACTCTTCTCACTCTGGGATGTGACATTTGCTGAGGTGTTTAGACGTTTAAAAAGGAAGAAGTTCGCCCACATCATCCCATCATCATGGTACCTACTAGTGATTGGCAGCAAGTCAACATTGTTGACAAAATACTTAATGCGTTAGAAACGGGGTAAACGGGCAATCATTAAGATTTGAGCGCTAGATGACTGCGACAGCTGCTGGGATGCTCCCAGCCTGCGGTAGTCAGAATCAGATTATGCTAGGGCTGGGCGATATGGATTAAAAAATAAATCTCCGATTTTATCATACCAAATCAGATTAATCGATGTTTTCCTCCTTTTTGTTTCATAAAAATAAATTAAAGAAATTATTTTAAAACCTTGCTTTTATGTCAAGCATTTCGTCAGGGAGTTGACCTGAATTCAAAGTGCAACTAAAAACAAGCTGTGAAACATGCTTGTAAAACAAGATGGTAGCCGTGCCATTATAAACAATGAAAATATAACAAAACATTTGCTGCTAGTGGTATTACACATTGAGCTAAGAACAGGCTTCACTGCACTTGTGAACTTCAAACTAAGTTAAAAAAAAGTAAATAAGTACATTAAGTACCTCGTATTATGGTAAAAAAAAAAAAAAAGTTTCCACTTAACAATATTTTGACAATACATTTGCCTAAACATATATTCAGCATCACATGCTGTTCTCTTCATGGTAACCCAATGAGTGTATTGGCAAAATAAAATCCAGATTTTCCAAAAATGAAATCTTAAAGAATTGTAAATTCGAATTAATCGATTAAATCGATTTATCGCCCAGCCCTAGATTATGCTACTGAAAGAAAAATGTATATTATGGCTTTTTATACTTCTTTACCAGAGGTGCAAATAAAATTTTAGAGCACTGTAAGAAAATTAATCTTTAAAGACAGGTTTTAATTTGATCAGCCTTAATCAGTCTTTGAATTACGTAAGGTCACATTATTTATGACTGAAGAGTTTCCAGCTGAAAACCAGGTATCAGTTAATGATTACAACATTATATCTGCTAAGTAAAACGTTTCTCGTTCGCTCTAAAGCAGTTCCTTTGACCAGTGCAAACAGAGGGTCAAAGAGTGACTGAATCTATTTATGGCTCTGTACCAGAGAAACCATCAGAGGGTTGTTTCTGCAGGACACACAGAGAAGTAAATAATGGCTTACTGCCCGCTACGGCCAGGTCCATGGAGAGGTGTGCAGGCCCTCGCTGCTGTGTTGTGTCTGACCTCTTTGCCTCGTTTGGGCTTCGCGTTTGATCCATAAGGGAAAATCTACAATCTGTTGAACTAAAAATAAGTTAAACCTTCTTTAAATGAATGTATTTACCCTTGATTTAAGCAGGTAAATAAGATTATCTGCCAACACTGCAAAAACAGAACTAAAAATAAGTAAATTCTTCTAGAAATGAGTGCATTTGTCCTTGATTTGAGCAGGTAAATAAGATGATTTGCCTATGGAATAAGATTTTTCCACTTAAAATAGGAACAGTTCATCTCCATTTTCTTATTTCAAGAGCAGGATGTCTAATTTTCTAATTTTAGGGGCAAAGATACTCATTACATTGGCAGATAATCTTATTTACTGGCTCAAATCAAGGACGAATAGACTAACTTTAAGAACATTTTACTTGTTTTTAGATCCGTTTTTGCAGTGAATGGAATGAGTATTTTGACGCCTAAAATAAGATAATTAGACATCCTGCACTTGAAATAAGATGGAGATGAATTGTTCCTATTTTAAGTGCAAAAATCTTATTCCATAGGCAAATAATCTTATTTACCTGCTCAAATCAAGGAAACATGCTCTCATTTCAAGAAAAATATTCCTATTTTTAGTTCCATGTTTGCAGTGCATTATCCAAGCCCTTGACTCTAATTACCTTTAGGTTTTCTCAAAAGGCACCACAGTTTGTCTTGTTTTATGATACATTAATCTGGTTTTTCACATATTCTTCAGTTGCAAAAGTGCGTTCCATCCCCCCAATAATTCAGTCGGACGATATTCATTTCACTTCTACCGCGTGTTAGCGCTGCAGAGACTTTTGTGTGAGTTTGAAACCTGGTAGCCGGGACCCAGCTGATAGATGGCCAGGATCTGAGCGGCGCTGAGAGCCTCTGCGAACAGGTAAACCGCCCCCATCTGCCCACAGAAGACCCGGTTCACGTCTACCGTCTCAGATGATCCAAGGAAGCACTTGTCAAACGTCTAAAAGGAGGAAGCACAGAGGAAGGATGGTTAAAAACAAGAAAGCAGACAGAAGGGGAAAGAATGGAGGGAGGGGACAATGTGTTTACACGAGCTATAAACGGCATCAGCGTCCAAGTAAACGCTTACTGAAGCTACTTTAATACCGGCTGATCTTGCTCTGATCATCAGCAGAAGTGTTGGGAATAATTAGGTCGCGTCTCAACGTAGAGACTAATATACTTTCTGACAACCAACAGAGATTACTCCATACTGGGTTAATTTCCAACAAAAGCCCACATAACCATCTCATATCTCAGAATGAAAGCAATCCGATGGGCTGTGACAGCAGCGTCGTGCTCATGAATGAAAGGGGCGTGGGTTGTTAGAAAGGGTTCTTTATATTTATTTAAATTTTAAAATAAAATGAACATGCATGACATCAATATGAGTAAAAACGAGCACACCGTTTTTTTTTTTTTTTTTTTGTTGCATTCAAAGTTCAGAGTTGTGCATGTGAATATATGATTATTAAGAAGAATTTTGGCCACTTACGTCGCTGGTGTTGACGAACCAGGCAATGTCGCCGAAGGAGGCCAATTCTCCGTTCACAAAGCAGCTTAATTCACTGTTTTTCCATCGATTGTAGACGTGAACCAGAGTCACCATGTACCACTGCAACAACATTAAACCTCATCAAAGGTCGGCTTTTACATTTCAATATAATTCTCACAGTAACCATAAAAACCAACAGATGAGCATTCAGTGGGATCCATGTCTCTAATTAATTAACCCATTTCTGTCACATTTCAGAACTTGTGCCCCTCAAGGTATGATCTCACCTACTTACAGTATGTTTTCCTCATTTTCCACAGTCGTTCAACCATTGAGGTTCTGAGATGGACGTTAAAGTAAAGCTAGTTTTTGTATTCTCCTGAGGTGTGTTGGCTAGTAGCGATGCCTTCTTCCTCAGGGGGAAACTTCAGGCAGAGGTTTAATCTGGCTGACTTGGTGTTTAGAGTCTGCAGCGACTGGTGGGAGCAGTTTTAGTTTCTGCCTCAATCCTTCTGTTCCCCAATTCTGCTTTTCCCTCAGAGAAAATAAGGAATCTAAAGATGTTTGTGTAGATCAGAGCCAGTGTTTAAAAAGATTATGAATGTAAGACAAAATAATGTATAGCATCTAATAAACACCATAAAGCATGTGATATACTGTATTAGTAAGACATTTCAGTTTTTATGCAATGTGGCAACAGCCTGTTAATTCCAGTCCCAGTGCAAGATTCATTTAAACTGGTTGATTTGACAGGAAGTTGTGCATTTTACGTTAGGCATGTGTGGATGGATGCTGCTTGGTATTTATTTTTCCCCTCATACTTATAATATAAATTTGGAAAATAATCATAAAAAGTTCCATACAATTTTTCTCTTAATTTTTCTAATATCTCAACTATCTGTATTTTTAAGAGTTGGACACTCCACAATTTTAGAAGTTGCCCCAGAATTGTGTAAAATTGCACCAATTCTTGTGCATTTTCTTTTAGTAATTCTCCTGCTTCTGGGGGTGCACATTAATCATTCCAATGGTTCAAACCATGATGTGCACCCAGTGGATTATTTAGGAGTTTTCAGTAAAAGTTCAGTGATCTAATTGCAATGATTAAATTCAATTCAACTTTATTTATATAGCGCCAATTCATGAAACATGTCATCTCAATGCACTTTACAAAGTCAAATTCAATCAGATTATACAGATTGGTCAAAAATGTCCTATATAAGGGAACCAGTTGATTGCATCAAAGTCCCGACAAACACCATTCACTCCTGGAGAAGCGTAGAGCCACAGGGAGAGTCGTCTGCATTGTCCATGGCTTTGCTGCAATCCCTCATACTGAGCAAGCATGAAGCGACAGTGGGAAGAAAAACTCCCCATCAATGGGAAGAAAAACCTCCAGCAGAACCAGAACCAGGCTCAGTGTCATCTGCCTCGACCGACTGGGGGTTACAGAAGACCCCAAGTTCTCTTTATAAGTAAATGACTAGGGTTTGATTAGTGACGGCTTTCGTACCTTTTGTGGTTTGAAGTCGTACTTCACACAGTGCTGGAAGCCTTTGCCCTTTGACTTTAATGAGGTCACTATCAAACAGCCGCCCACAAAGTGTGCCGAGTAGCCCATGCCCTTGCTGGTGCGGAAGCTGCGAAGAGATGAAGGGAGAATGCAGACGTACAACTTCAGCTTGTGTGGGAGGATTTACGCCGCCATGCTGACTGCATTAAACGGTAACATGGGTTGCAGGTGATAAATCAGCGGCTCTAATGTCATGCCAGAAGGATTCAGATAAAAGAAAATCATTTCTCACTCTCCTAGGCTCTTTCTCTCATTCTCTGTGTCCCAATCAGACAGAACGCCTCTCATTGAGTCCATTAATCCCTTTTGAAATAGGGCAATGGTCTGAAGACGAGCTTTGATTGCAAACTCTCTCAGGGAAATCTTCGGGTTCTCGTGTTGGTTATTTTCACAGATGCTAAAAACGGAGCCTTGCAGTAATTGTAGACTGTGGTATCAATTATTTGTGGCTAAAAACCAATTAACAGAAGGCTCGTTTTACTTTAGGCTCAGAATAAAATGAGAGGAACGGGGGAAACAGAGAACCACAAATGTTATTTATATGTGATGGTTGAGGCTGCATATCGGCCTCCGTTCTCTTCTGTTTTTCCTAAATAGAAATGTTTTGCATGTTACAGGCAAACAGCTGCAGGATGGAAGCTGGGTTCCAACACAACAGTCACCTGTACCACCATTACCTACCAGTATAGATAAGGCTTGTCTTTGTCGACGTTGATGTTGTTTAGAGGATCCATTCGGATCCACGTGTGGAATGTAAATCCATTCTGGTACGGCCATCTTGCAATGGGGGGTAGAGCTATAGCCTGTTGGAATAAAGATATAAATATATATAAAACAGCATGAGACAAAGAAGCAATAAAGAAATTTTAAGTTAAAGAGTTCTTCAATAAGATCAAATCACACTAGTTGTTATAGTGGAAGTATGGCCGTCACATCTATAATCACACAAAAAGTGTCTCAGAAATTTTGTCCTGCAATCCCAGAGCAAGCTGCAGCAGAACGCCACCAATACCGAACCTGGCTCTGGTTCTGCTCTTACAGTTTCCAATGGTTGTTCCTCTCCACTTTCGCCTTTTGCTTGCTCATAATAAAGAACTGGACTCATAAATATATTCACTGAATTCTGCCAGTTCAAAGTTAACATACGTTCAGGGTTAAGGTCGAGGCTTTTAGGAGGGCAACTCCAGCAGCTTGATCCTGGCCGGCTTTTCGAATGAATGAATGATATGTGCATATGTTTAAAAAAAAAAAAAAAAAAATCACTGTCCCACAATTTACACACAATATAAGAAATAAATAACAAATAACTGATTAAAAAAAAACAACAACTAATAAATAAGAATCCAAAACTCCAAAACCAGGTTTGAGCCGAGCCGTTTCTCAGCTTTAACCGTCTCACTGTTGATTTTAGGTCAAACTGAAACATTTGGAGATAAAGCTCATTCATATTTCCTCCACAGCATGATTCTACCACCACCATGCTTGACAAAGGGCTACTACATCTGAAGGGGTCCCGTTGGCTTAAAGTATACTTCCTACCTTTGTGGCCAAATGCCCATTATTGCGTATTTGAGCATAAACCTCTTTTTCTAAAGACATTTTGCCTGTCTTTGTGGGTTGCTACCAATTTCAATCGGGTTTGAAGGTTATGAGTTTGGAAAAGGGCCTTATGTCCTGCTTGGTATCTTCTGGCCGTGTAGAACTGGCTTCCCTGCGGAAAGTGACCGTGTCTTAGCTGCTGCTGTTCATCACATCCTGGATGGTTCCTGGTCTGATCCTGGTCGTCTGGATCTTCTTCCAGCAAACGTCTAATTGGGCCTACTCATTGACCACCTTCTTACAAACTGACCTGAAGGTTTTTGGACCTGCGTTTTAACTTGGTTCAATTGCTTTCTTTGCTATTGGACAGGAGGTGGAAAAGACTTAAAATGATTTAGTGACTTAAATTAGGACTGTCTACATAAAAGCTGAGATAATGTTTGATAATAAATAGGCTGAATTAGACTTTTTATTTAGTTTGTAGAAGCTCACTGCTGACCAAACTAACCAGAACCCACAAAAGCCACAAGTCAGCCTTCCTCTGCAGTCATAATCAGTAAAGGGATACACTCAGACACAAGAAACCACAGAACCATGTGATTTAAAAAGGCCACATTAGACGCAGCAGTAAGACTGGTTTACACACAGAAGGGAACTACTTCCTGTGGGTTACAGACCTGGAGCAATAATTTCAACCATGTTGAACTGGTCTACTTGAGTTTCACACAGATAAAACCCTCATTTCCGCTACACTTGATCACTGTATACAATTAAACTGATGAAAAACAACATGTCATGCATTAACATATGGAAACTTTTGTTTAGAGGACAACGGTCCCACATCACAGCGAACATTTGGGCAAAAGGAGGAAATTAACACTGCAGCTGTCCGAGCACGAGGCAGCAGAGCATGCATCTGAAAAACTGTTACACCTGTCATTTTCTTAATACATTAAAAAGGTATACAGTGACATAATATGCTTAAGAGAAGACCGAAAACTGTTAATGATAAAATAAGGTTATATACACCAAGTGTCCATCCAGATAATGTTTTGATGGTCCTTTTTATGAATAAAAATAGCACTGAGCACGATTAGCAGATATAAACAGATGTGGCGCCATCTAGTGACAGTATTGCAGAACTATCATAATGCTGGTTTGCTTGATTGATAAATCAAAATAAAATAAAAATGCCGGACCAAGCCTGACCCGCCTCGCAGTAAAGCGACAGCTCACGTGATCGAAGACCAACGTTAATAATTAATTAAACCGATCTACAGTAACTTTAAGAGCCTCATATCAGAACGTTTAACTCACACCAATCAACTCTGCGGTCACATCTGAGCCTCGGCAGGTTTAGCTTCTGCTTCAGTGAACACCAACATTCATACTGTATTCCCAGCGTCATTCCAAGCTTTTCCCTCTTGGAATAATTTATTTATTCATTTTATTTAATTTTTTTCTCTGGATCTTGGACCTTTTTTCATCATTTCGCTTCAAGATGCTAATAGCTGTTAGCCGCTTCCTTGTTTTAACCCCTGCTGCGCATGCGCAGTACATACTTCTGTTAAAATCGTATATTACAGGTCAGATAAAGACACCGGTTTTAGATGACAAATATCAGATGTTATGTTTTTTTAAATGTTTTTATCCTGTGACGTTTTGTTAATGATGCTTTGAAAAAAGGTTGCAGCACGAGGCAGATAAAGACTCAGAGCGTGCATGGGCCGATGACGATGGCAGAAAAGTTTAAGCAAGGAATATATAAATTTAGCAAAATGACCATAGATAAAAATATGAGCAATGCAGCCACTCTCATACGAGAACGTTTAGGATTTCACACTAATGCCATCTTCTGAAAAGCCAAGCTTTCAGACCCCCACATTATTAACAACTCTACAGCATCCCATCAAGAACAAAAAGCTTCTGAGGATCTCTGTGGCGCTGCTTCAATTAGAGAGGAATTACACTCGGCACAGAAGAGCTGGCTCAATAGACAGCGGATACGACAGCACTTAACATGAAACAGATTCTAACAAGTGAAGCCTTATCTTTCATCCACTTCATTAGCGGGAAATATTTTTATATGATAACAGAAAGAACGGAGTGCGGAATATTAGCTCTGATAGCTCTGATCTTTAGGTGGTAGCAAAGCCCAGCATGAAGTTCGACAATAAAAAGTAAGCTAAAATCCATGCTGTAGAAGCTTATTATGTTTGCGTGGAGAATACTTACAGCTGCATTTTTCCCTGGAAAGCTGAAGAATGAGCCGGGACCGTTCCGGTGAGCCATGCACTTCAGCACCGACAAAAGTTTCACTGCATGAGGCGGCTGAGAAAGAGAATAAACAACATCTTTAATGGGTTACTACTCAGACTCGCTCACGATCAAGAACAGACACAGAAATAAAAGCCCAATTAAATGGACACTTTACGCTGGAGCCCAAAACATCAACACATCCGCCACATTATGAGTGGCAAGGTTGCCACTCTCATTTCAAGATTAAAAAAATAAACGTGAAGTTTACATTTAACTAATTTTAATTGGCACTTTTATAAACCTGTGCATGCTTATTTTTGCACCAATAAAGTTAACTGAGACAAAAATTAGCAACGCACCTGAAAATTCAACAGATATCCAACACTGTGTGCTTTAAAATGCAAGTAATTTACTATAATTTACCTCTGAAAATACACAGGATAATTAGTAACGATGGTTACATTGCATTTACTTCCAGATTTTATTTCTACCAAAAGAAAAAAATATTAGAAGAGTGGGTGTGGAACCTCTTAATTTAGTTTTTCCAAAGTTCAGTTTTTTTTTTTTTATAACAGTAAATAGTGGAGCATCACTGCAGGCCCTGCTTTGTTCTGCTTTTTTTAGCATCAGCACCACTCAAAACATGGCAAAAACACCTGATCCAGAAACCCAGACATTATTTTTCTTGTTGTTAAAAGGTGCCTTTGTGTCTGCTGCATATTGTATTTTTTAATTATCTAGTCTTGACCCCGGGCTCTCCTCATTAGCTTTTAAATTATGGCCAGGGATCTGTTGTGGCTGCAGTTCATTTTTGTACGCATGTTAGGGTTGCTGCACATTTTCTTTGAGATCCCAAAGTTAATGGACATGCTCTCACATGCGTGAACTTTGTTCCATCTAAATAGGTCATTTTAAAATGTCCAGTCATGTGAATGCGACCGTATATGATCGGGTTTCCATGTTAAACAGCAAAAAGAAAAGAAATTACTTGAAACAAGGGTTTGTGTGCAAGCCTGTGGACAATCTAAGATAAATGTAATTTTTCTCTGCATCCAGGACCTGAGAGGAGCATTTATCAGGATTCGTGTGATTTATTTGTCTGCAGCTCTGTAACTAGGGTATTATTGCCTATGGGATGGCAGAAGATTAAACATTTCTAGCACATTCCTCACACGGGTCCAAGGAACCGAGAGAGATCACCACATTATGACTCCGACTCACCCACTGGCCCTTTTCCCCTTGCAGCTTGCTGAAGAAAAGCTTGAGCTCCTTCACTGTGATGTTGTAGCTGGCAAGCACACCCAACATGTCCACCAGCAGGTCTGCAAAACAAACACACACACACACACACACACACACACACACACACACACACACACACACACACACACACACACACACACACAGAGCAGAGGCTGGAGATTACAGCTGGAAATGTACAACGCTCAGACTCGTCATGATGAAAACAGAAAGACTGATGAGACGAAAAGAGACAAACATCCTTCATGAAATTCAAAACTAACCCCAAAATACTTGTTTTCATCATATTTATGGTAAAAGATGTTAAGATAAATAAAAGAACAGTAGAGTGAACACAGCTGCGGTTCCCAAACCGATGACTAAAAATAGGACGTTCCAGGAGTCTCAGCTCCCGTGGAGCATCTTTCGCTTACTGACACATGATAAGCTGATTTAAAGTGATTTATTTTATTTTTTTTGCCCAGCTATAATTAGACACAGGTTGGGCACAGGCTGGTTAACTGTAGCAAGGTTTCACCATACTGCTATTCCTCAGACAGTATTTACAAAGTTAACGACACCATGCCAGCCACTGTCTGGCTCCAGGAGGAGTGAATGCTGCAGGTCAGTGACTCCGTGCAATCTCCTCAGTTTCCTTAGATAGAAAACGTTTTTAACTAATTTGAATAATGAACTGGACTGGACTGTAGTGTTTGATAACCAGCATCGATTTGGGATGTATGTACTGGACTGAATTTACTTATTATTATATTTTAAAGAGCTTTGGGATGACGTGCTGTGAATTGGCGCTATTCAAACAAAATTAATTGAAAGCATCCCAATGTTTTAGAAAAAAAAAAACTGCTAAGATTTTCCGTTCACCAACAGTTTAAAGTTATATCAAAGAGATATTACAGCTGCCAGTCAGGTGACAGAATAACTTCTACAAGAAAGACCAATTCAGGTATTTGGAAATACAAACAAACCACCAGGCATCACTCTGGTTAATGTAATGCTGTTTTAAAAAGTGTTAAAGTTATCAGGCTTTCCATGGCTTCGCCAACTGCTGGATGCTACCTGAGCACAGCGCCCCTGTAACCAACCACATAATATCAGTTTGTTACACTTGTGCAAATCTACATAGAGCAGAAAGGCCAAAAGGTATAGAAGTATGCAAAATGAGAACTTAAAAACTGGTTTCCCAATAAATGTTTCATAATTATATAAATCTAAATAATAATAATAATAATAATAATAATAATAATAATAATAATAATAATAATAATAATAATAATAATATATTATTATTGTTATTATTATTATTATTATTATTATTATTATTATTATTATTATTATTAAAGTAATTATGTTGGGCTTCCCTGTTTTATCAATCAGGCCATATTAAACATTGTTGTTTTAAATTTAAGTGTCAGTATTTGATAAATTCATGTTTGTTTCACCTAAAGCTGTTAGAAACTGAGAATCTTATATCAGACAAAGCCTTCTAGTCACAATATTAGCTGAGATTTGTAAAATAATATGCAACTGCATTATGTTATAGAATAAAAATACTTGTATTGTCCCACAATAGGGAAAGTCAGATGTTAGAGTTGCAAAAAAAAATAAAAATAAAAAAAAAATAAAAATAAAAAACACGTAGATGTAAATATGTAAATAAAAGGAACGTACTTTTGGTGTAATAGAGACATAACGGCTGTAGAAACAGTTACGCTTCGGGTAAAGTTCCTACTGTCTGCTGGGGAATAGCCGCCATGCTTGGCTGCTCAGCCGCTTCAGGTAAGAGCTGTTCAAGCTGGACAGAGCTCCTCAGGATTTACTTTAAATTTGCTAAATGCTGCACTGCTACTTTAGAACGAGACTGTATAGTACGACTCAGCACGGAACAATAAAAACATGTATATTCAACACTGAAAAATGATAACGTTCACAAATCGTACTCTCCTTAGTCGTTTCACCTTCGTGCAGAGGTCAACTATGAATCTCGTCTGCAGCACACTTCTGGCAGAGGTGGAGGGGATTAATCACTAGACAAACAAAACCCTGCAGCGCTAACAGTAAAGGGAACTTCCATGCCCACGGCTGTGAGGGGCCACAGATTAACCTCGTTCTCTCTCCAGCCACAGTTACCTCTTTGGTGGTGGACTTTAAGCTCGTGTTGTGTTCTAGCAACAAGCAACAAAGTTTTCCAAATCTCTACTTTTTACAGAACACAACTTTTTACAGTGACACAATTAGCTCACGGTATTCAACCAACTTGGACACTTTGTCAACTTTTACTTTTTACAGAATTCATCTCGTTAGAAAAACAATGTAAAATGAGGGCAGTGAGCTGTGAGATTACTTTTTATGATTGGAGCGTCACTAAGGTGCGCTAATTCAAACGGCTTAATGAAAACCTAAAAGCGGTATGTAGGTAGCAGTGCAGGCTAATGTGAAACAAAAAGCTATGTGAAAATACTCCATCTATAAAGCTTTCTGGACTGGAAAGTATTCACAACCCTGGAAGTTTTACCTTTTGTCATTATTTAATAGGGCTGCACAATTAATCACATTTGCAATATAATCGCAGTTTAAAAAAAACTAACACAATTTCCAAATCTCACAAATTTTTGGCTATGTCACAATTAATGGATCAGACACGTCCTTTAGAAGACAGTTGCATCAGTGAGATAATCTAATTTTATTACTTGTTTTAGAGTTTATATAATCATACTGTTTTATCAGAAACCTTCAGGAATCTCACCATAGCGTTAAGTTCTGGTCAGTCAGTTTAATACATAGACTTGTTTGTTGGTTGCACTTTATGTTCAACAAGGACTGATGTCCAAATCAATTAAAAGCTGTTCGCTTGAATAATATTCTGATTAATAAAAAACATTAAAAGTTCTTGTTTTAAATAGTCCTTGTTTACAAACATCTTTATCTAGAGGCCATTTTTGTTGCTTGTGGTTAACTCAGAAAAAAGTCAAAATCAAATCGCAATTTTGGTTGAAATATATCGTAGTCAGAATGCAATCATTTCTGCTCTGAGTTGAGACGCAGCGGTTCTTTTAGCACCTTGTCTGCACAGCGATGAAACAGATTGATTTGTTGTTTGAGTGTGTTTAAAAAGACATGATAAATTAAACGGAAAAAAATAAACGCATTAAATCGCAATATTAAGATAAAAAAAACAAAAAAATCGCAATTAGATTATTTTACAAAATCGTTCAGCATTATTTAATATCATAAAGCCACACAAAGAAGCAGAATGTTCCAAACTGTGGAAAGGTTTACAAGGTTTAAACCCGTTTCCACTGGAGGTGTAACAATACATGGATCCACATCAATATATATATGAAATTATTCTAATTCCAATTACATTGAAGAAAAATTAAAATAATGATCTTCTATATTGTCATTTTTAAGATGCACTTCTATTTTGAAACTCAAGGAATAAGACTAAAATAAACAGGTGATCTGTTATTAGAATGTTGTTTTTGATTTAAATTCCTGCTTAGAAATCAAATGGTCAAACCACCTTTTACGAGTTAATATCAATGTCAATAATGGTGTTAGGTGGGTAAATGATATTGCACCATATTGATCGCATCGATTGTAAATCATA
Organism: Fundulus heteroclitus; assembly: GCF_011125445.2. NCBI lineage: Eukaryota > Metazoa > Chordata > Actinopteri > Cyprinodontiformes > Fundulidae > Fundulus > Fundulus heteroclitus. Next base: position 36,847,745 of record NC_046365.1, read on the forward strand.
ATGGCAAATATCTTGTTGTCGTCCAAACTAATCATATAACATCATATCATGATAAAGCTGGTGATTTACACCCCTAGTTTGGACCGATGGGTTTCTCCACTCCTCACTGCTTTATTCCGGCCACAGATTTCTGCCACTTACAGACAGTTTCTCTGCATGGTTGGGTAATATTGACACTAACTAGTTGTTTGAGCATCTGATAAAGATCCCTGTCTTTAGATATATTGACCTAGTACTAGTAAAACAGATTAAGTCTCCAAAGGGGCTTAGAAATCCACCTGGGTAATCTTGAGTAAATTGCTAAGAACAGGTAGGCAGCATTCAAAGTATTTCTGCTTTGAGCATGAAATGAAGAAAAATCGCACAGAGGGCAGGAAGAAAGGGGAAAAAAACTACAAATTACTTAAACCATTAGAAGATCCAGCCTTTCAGTAGCATTTTACACAATATTCAGTGAAAATGTGGAGGCAAAAAGAAAAAAGAAACTCTAAGATGTTTTTTTTCTAAGTACCTGCAATCATGCTGTCAGTTGAGGCTATTCTCTGCAGCACCTGCTGGATCAGCCCCACTTCGGTGCACGCCTGCAGGTTTCGGACGCTTTTCTTGAGGATGGCGGTGAAGATGCTCCAAATCTCAGCCTGACAGGTCGGTTCGCACTTGTCCAACAGCTCCACCATGCACACAATGCTCTCCGGCTCCTGGATGATGAAGTTCATCTCAAGGTCAAACTGACCGCCAACCAGCTGGACAAAAAAGAAAGGAAAAAAAAAAAGAAAAAGCGCGTTTAATTGAGTTCAATAGATTTACTGACACAATAGCGGATTGAATAAGTCTGAGATATAACTATAATTATTTATACAATGCAAAAAGAGAACAAAAAGTACATTTTCTTGAAATGAATGTTTTTTTTTCCTTGATTTCTGCAGGTAAATCAGACTATTTGCCAATTGAGTGAGTACTTTTACCCCTAAAATAAGACAATTAGATATCTTGCACTTGAAATAAGATGATAGAAATGAAACGTTCCTATTTTAAGTGAAAAAATCTTATTCCACTGGTAAATAGTCTTATTTATCTGCATTAATCAAAGAAAAAAACATTAATTTCAAGAAAATTTGACTTACTTTTAGTTCCCTTTTTGCAGTGTACAATTATTTTTGAAAATAGGACAGTGAGCTCCCTTCCAAAGTGATCAGAAGGTAGTCAATGGAGGTCAGTCTATATTTGTGTCTAACAGTGGGCTCCAATTCATAAGAGTTAACATTTAACCACTGGGATAAACAAGACATCAAATGTAAGTAGCCATGTTGGTGTGCCAACGCCAGACACCCAGACAGAAACAAACATTAAGGATAGAACGTAGAGGTCTGCTGTTCCTGCAGGTGGCTTTGGGATCCTAACAGCGCCTGACACAGCCTGACAGACAGAGCTCAGGGCTGCAGCAATATACGTCGCTTTATTCAAGACGGTGCATGCAACTGTAGCAGGGATGTTAACCTTCCAATGACATCTATGCATTGTTTTCCATATCATGTTTTTTTTTTTAAAACGCTCCAATGCACCACCAAAACAAAAGGAACATGTTTAATTGTATTTATTTATTTTTAAAATCGGCTCTTATCTTACTGCTAGATTCTACAAGGCACTGTAAGAAATGACATATCTACTTAGCTTTATAAGGGGCAAAAGGGTTAGATTGATTTGTTCATTGCAAAGTAGTAATGCTCTTCCTGTCTGTAATGAAATGTATGAGCTATAAATGTCATAATCTGTCATATCTTAATAGCTGTGATGACATTCTTATTATCTGCCCCTGGTTATAAAAAAAGATAAGGAAAATAACAACGCCGATGTCAAATTAATCGTGTTAGAAATAAATGTTGAGGTCAGAATCCACTCGTGTGACGGTTGGATTTATTACAGAAAATAAAATTGGTTTCATTATGTTGACTGGGGGGTGGGAGAGACTGCATGTGGATCCATGTGTAAAAAAACAAAAAACAAGCTAATCGTGTTGTTGCACATGGACGATCTGGAAAGACGAGAGTTTACATCATGAAAATATAACCTTAATTTAACCTTATAAACATGAATTTGTGCTTTTTCTTTAAAACAACTCATTCATATTCACTTCCAAGCACTTCCTGGTGTCTGCTTCTTGCTCTGTGGGGTATTGCGTACAATCTTGAATGACCGTGGACCCATGGCCTTACAAACAGACTCATCTCAAAGTATGTACCCATAAATGTATTAAAAAGCTATCAACGGATTGATAAAATTAGGGAAAATTCTGTTTCTACGCCCTACAATGACTGATCTTTTTCATTTTGTGCAGAGCATTTTTCTGCCCACATTTATTTCACTCGTCTCCTCTTGGGTCATTGCAATAAGAAAATTATCGCACAGCTGTTTTGAAGGATCACCTTTTTTCTCATTAGGGATGGGCATATCTGCAGTATGGTCTGCACATTATGCATCTTGATAAATTAACAACAATCCAATTAATGCGCTGAAGTAAAAATGAGCAGCAAACACTGATCTGATGATGGTAAAGTCATTTCTCAACCCCTATTCAGTCCAGCTGAAAATTGATTTAACAGAATGTGACAGGATACAATAAATTAAGCTAAAGCAAAGGAATACATACATTTAAATCATTCAGATTAAGGTCTTAAAATTATAGAATAAAACTTAGTGAAAAATGAAAAACAGCTGTGCATCTCTAATAATCACCACTTCATGAAGGACATTACTTTAACACTGTGTTGTAATTAGGCTAAATTCAGTCGGACTGATTTGAATCCCAGTTTTACTTCCCTGGAGTAAGTTGGAGGTTAATTGCCATCTGATCTTGTTTCTTCAAAATTTCTAATCATCTGATGCAACAAACGACACCAAAAAAAAAAAAACTTGATGGCAAACTAAGCTGATTGGCAGGATTTGGCTAGTGTGTCATGGCCACAAGCCAAGCCAAGTGACGCACCATCTAAAGACAAATGAAAACAGGCTTTACAACACAAGACTTCTTGCAAGAAGTGTTGTTACTAGTGCTGTCAGACGATTAGAATATTTAATCACTATTAATCACATTAATGTCATAGTTAACTTGCAATTAATCGCACATTTTTATCTATTCTAAATGTCCCTTGATTTCTTTGTCACATTATGTTTTCTCATTTCTTTTTTTTTTTTTTATTCTTTATTTTGAGTTTTTCAACAAATTTATACAAATGGGTATTTTTTACATGTACAGAAAAGTACATATATCATTAGTATTTAGACATCTTAACATGTTTCCCATTGTTGAAAGAAAAGAGAGCAAACAGAAACAAAAAAAAAACACACACACATAAGGGAACAGAAGGGAGTGACCATTGCCATTATCTCACATATTCACATTTTCAGAATGAAATCGGGCCTTTTTAAGTTTGTATAATCAATCCATTTTTCCCAGCATGACATGAACCATCCCTGTCTGTTATTTATAGCTGCTGTCATCTCTTCCATTTTATAAATATCCAACATTATGTCCCACCATGTTGACAGATGTGGTACCTCCTGTGATAACCATTTTTTGGTTATACCCTTCTTACTAGCAACTAACAACATGCTCAAAAGAGATTTATCATTTTTCATCCAACCTTGTGGTATGTTTCCAAAGAAAATAGTTTTCATATCAAAGGGAATTATACATTTAAATATCTCCTGTAGTGTTTTGTGGATGTCTTTCCAATATTGTTTAACTACCGAGCAGTCCCACATAATGTGAAAATGGTTTGCTTGCAGGTTTCCACATTTTCTCCAGCAAACAGGAGGATTTCCATCATAGTGTGATTTTTGATATGGGGTAATAAAGTATCTTATCAGTGTTTTCCATCCAAACTCTCTCCATCTCTGTGAAGACGTACATTTCCACTGATGCTTCCAGATCAGAGTCCATTCTTCTTCTGTTATGTTTATTCCTGCTTCTTTCTCCCATAGTGCCTTAACAGTCCCAGTTGAGAACGACACATGACTTGTCAAAAATTTGTACAAAAAAGAAATTAATTTCTTGTTTCCATCCCCTGTGTATGCATTTTTAAATAATTTCAGTAAGTATACATTAACATCCGATGTTAAATCAACCTTTGTTTCTATGTAATGTCGTATTTGTAAGTAGCGGTAGAAATCCTGCTTTTCTAAATTATATTTATGTTTCAGTGTCTCAAATGCAATTACTTTACCATCCTTAATTAGATCATTTATAGTTTTTAACCCTTTAGAAGTCCAAATTTTAAATCGTGAATCTAATTGGTTTGGTATAAAATCAGAGTCGTATGCATACCATTTCAATCCTGCGATATCTTTTTCCAGTTTATATTCTTTCACCACGTTTTGCCACACAGAAAGAGTACATTCAACCCAGGGACTACCGGTATTATGTATATATTTCCCGATATTTGTGTCTGCCAATACAGATTGTATTGGAACTGAAAGAGTTTTCTCCTCTATATTCTTCCACTGAGCATCGCAGGAAACATCACACCAATTTATTACGGTTTTCATTTGTGCAGCTCGGTAATAGTTTCTCAAAGATGGCAGGCCCCATCCTCCTTTTTCTTTATCTAGTTGTAAGGTTTTGAAGCGGACTCTTGGTCTCTTCCCCTCCCATACATATCGTGAAATCATTTTGTCCCATTCATTGAAGACATTTTGATCAATACATATGGGGAGGGTCTGAAACAAATACAGTAATCTTGGCAAAACATTCATTTTGATGGATTCTATTCTCGAGTGTAGAGTGAAAAAAGGAATCAAGTTCCACCGTTTTATGTCTTCGACAATTTTCTTTAGTAATGGGACATAGTTCACATCAAATAGTTTGGTTTGATCCTTTGGTATGGTAATACCTAAATATTTTAAGGATTGGGCCTGCCACATCATTGGGTATCTGGTAACCATTTCCACAGGTGGATTATAATTATAGGAAAGGGTTTGAGTTTTGTTCATGTTAATTTTGTACCCAGACATTTTACCATATTGCTCGCACAGATGAATGAGTTCAGGTAGTGAGTTTGTCGATTGTCCTAAAAATATTAAGATGTCATCTGCATAACAAGCAAGCTTATGCTCCCTCCCTTTAATTGTAATTCCTTTAATATTTTGGCTTTGTCTTATGGACTGGGCCAGTGGTTCTAGATATAAAGCAAACAAAAGTGGGGACCATGCGCAGCCCTGACGATTTCCTCTCTGTAATATGAAACTGTCAGATAAATATCCGTTAACCTTGATTCTTGCTGTGGGGTTTGTATATAAGGCTTTTATAGTTTGAATAACGGTTTCATGTAACCCAAATTTGTATAATACTCTGTAAAGAAAATCCCAATTAACTGAGTCAAACGCTTTCTCAGCGTCGACACTTACCAGCACCGCCTCAGTCTTATTTTTATTAATTTGGTCTATAATATGAAGTGTTCTGCGTATATTATCTTGTGTCTGTCGGTTTCTTATGAATCCAGTTTGATCGTTATGTATCAACATTGGTAAGAATTCCTCCATCCGTCTGGCCATTATAGAAGTAAATAATCTGTAGTCAATATTTAAAACAGAAATGGGCCTATATGAACCACATTCATTCTTATCTTTACCTTCTTTTGGTACTGCAGTGATTATAGCCTCTTTCCAACTCGGAGGTGTTTCTCCCTTTTTCAGTACCCAATTTAAGGTAGGAAGTATTATGGGGATCAGCTCATGTTTGAATTCCTTATACCACTCAGCTGTGTAGCCGTCTCCCCCTGGTGAGCGGCCTGACTTAAGTCTACTAATGGCTCTTTTGAGTTCCACCTCTGTTATGTTTTCCACCATTTGTTCATTTTGCTTAGGATTTAGTTTTGGCAGGTCCAATGATTTCAGAAAGTCATCAATATAATTTATGTTTTCCCCAGGGACTTTGGTATACAGTGTTTTGTAGAAATCTTCAAATACTTTATGAATTCCCTTTAATTTGGTGACAACTTTCTTTGTTTTGGGATCCTTAATCTTTGTTACTGTGTTGTCTGCTAATTTCTTTTTTAATTTCCATGCAAGTATTTTCATAGATTTTGATCCACTTTCATAGTATGTTTGTTTCAAATACATTAATTTCTTTTTAATCTCTTGTGTATTTAAATTATTTATTTCATTTCTTATACTCTTTAATTCTTTCAGGATGTTTGGTGCTGAGGTCTGTTTATGTTGGCCTTCTAAGGTTTTTAAATCTTTTTGTAAATCTTCTAATCTTTTGTTTTTCATCTTCTTTTTATATGAGCTTATCGCTATAATTTTTCCTCTTAGCACAGCTTTTAAGGTGTCCCAAAGAATTGGGGGAGAGACCTCTTCATTGTCATTTATATCTAAAAATTCTTTTATATCTTTTCTAATTTGTTTCCTAACGTTAATGTCCTGGAGCAAATATGAATTTAGTTTCCAAGTAGTCACCTTGGGGCATAAATTTAAATCGATCACCAGAGTTAGGGGTGCGTGATCACTCACATCTATTGTCCCCATTCCACAGCTTTGAATCTTATCTTTGTCTTTGCCAAATGTAATAAAATAATCAATTCTGGTGTAAAGTGAGTGAGGGGCTGAGTAGTGTGAGTAATCACGTCTTGTGGGAAAAAGGTCTCTCCAAATATCAATCAACCCCACCTCATTGAAAAGAGCAGAAATCTTATGTAGAGTGTTTGATTCCAGATTTTTTCCATTAGAGTTATCTAATTCCGGCCGGAGACGGACGTTCAGGTCTCCACCACATATTAAGAAGCCTCGAGTTTCTGTTACCATGATGTTAATGATTTTTTTAAAGAAACTCAAGTCACTCCCAGGTGGTGCATAAATGTTCATGAGTGTCACCAAATTGCCCTCACTGCTACCCCTTACCAATATGAATCTTCCCTCTTTATCTTTCAATTCATATGATTTTTCAAAATTTAGTGTTTTTGAGATGAGGATGACCACACCACGTCTTCGACCAGACTGATAGGAGGAAGAGAACATATTTGTAAATCCCATTCTCTTCAATTTCTCATGTTCATTATCATTTAAGTGAGTTTCTTGCAGATATACCAATTGTGCCTTGTCTTTTTTCATCTTAGTTAGGATTCTGCTTCGTTTTATTGGGTTTGTTAGCCCATTTACATTAAATGAAATACATTTAATACCATTATTCATTATTTATGTGGTATAATATGTCATGATGTAAAATAGAATGGTCAGCTCCCTTAACAAACAAGAACATAGAACAAGAACAACTAAAAGAGAAATAATTATTCACACAAAACTGTGATTCCAGGGTAGGGGTCTCTCGTGAAGGACCCTGCAAGGTGTAGTGTCTATCCACCACCGCGAGGGGGAATCCTCTCCCTCCGAACGGGGAAGGGCCCCACAAACAGCCCAGAGTGTACTTCTCCACTAAAGTTTCTCCACATACATATCCTCATTTATTGGGGGAAAAGAGTCATGTCTCATATACAGACCTTACCGCGTGGGTTGTTATAGAGCTTGTGTAACCTCACTGGTCCTCGGACGCGGAGGGCGCGCGTCTCCTGTAGACCTGTAGCCTCTCTCGGATCGCTCTTTCCCGGTGCTCCTCGGCGCATCGTGTCAGCTGCTCCATCAGGCTCTCCTTCTGCGTTACCTTCGTCACCGTGAAGCCCCGCGCTCTCATGTCCGCCGTCGCTTCCTCCGCGGTGTTGTACAGCACGGTCCCGTCTTTGTAGAACACCCGCAGCTTCGCGGGAAAGGGAGTTTGGATTCGGATGTTCTGTTCGCGCAGAGCCCGCTTAGCCTCCGTGTATTCCCTGCGTCTCTGGAGGATAGCAGGAGGGTAGTCTTGGTCAAAATAGATTCTTCTTCCCTCCAGAAGCACAGTCTTTTTCATCCAGGCTCTGCGAAGAACTTCTTCTTTAGTTGTGTAGCGAGCGAACTTTATTATGATCGAGCGGGGTTTATCTTCGCCATTCTCCCGTGAGCTGGGGGGGCCCACACGGTGCGCTCTCTCAATGTCAAGGCTGAGGGACTCGGGGATGTCCAGACAGCTCCGGAAGACTTTTACCATGAAACCAGCCACCGATGTCCCCTCTGCCTGCTCCGGGATGTTGTACACTCTCAAATTATCACGTCGGGATCTTGCTTCTTGGTTTATTAGTTTGCTTTCCTGTTCGCTCATTACTTTTAGCATCCTGGTCAAAACTTGCTCCACGCCCTGGACCCGGTCCTCCATCTGGTCAATTCTTGTCTCAGCTTCAGTGATCTTCTGGTTTACGTTGATCAAATCTGATTTAAAGTCTTGGAATTCTTTGCGAAACCCTCGTATTTCTTTTAGCACTGTCGCTAAACTAATAGAAGTTGACTCGTTAGCTCCATTGTTAGCGCTAGCATTAGCTTCTTCGCTAGCTTCTTCAGATGGCGTGGTCCTCGATGCCTTTTCTTCGCTCTGACGGTCTTCTACCACAGTTTTCTGTCTATTTTCTTTTTTCCCCATGTTCACACCCCTTTCACCTTCAACTTACTGTGACAAAATATGAATATTGGTATTTAAATGGGGTGAAATAGTCAAAATCAGTGGAGAGCTATCGCCCTAGGCTGCCATTCGGTAGGATGACGTCACCGGAACCCCATGTTTTCTCATTTCAATGCTCTTATCAATATGTTTTCTCCAACGCCTGCTGTAACTTAGCCTTTTCAGTTTCGTGCAATTTCTGTATGTGGCTTGTAATGGTGGCTCTCGAAGGCAATTCGTGGTTCCAGTCGTTGGCTGCGATCCGAATAATATTCGCGAGACCCTCGTCCTCCACAATGTTAACAGGCCTACATGCAGTAGCCACCCATTTAGCTATTGCTGCAGTAAGTTTATTCTTAGTTAAAGTATCCATGCGCTTCTGTCTGAAATCATCCATTGTTACCTGGCTTTGACGAGGGGGCGGAGAATTCGAATCAGCTGAGTGCTTGGCCATTAAGTGGTATTTCAGACTGGTCGTGCTGCGATGATAGCTCAGTTCACAACGACAAAACACACAGATCACTTTGGTCTTGTCAATGGAACCATTTGGCAACTTTTTAAAAGAAAACTTTCCATTCAGAATACTATCGGCATCCATTTCGGCGTCTCACGCTAGCCATCCACTCAAAATGTAACGTCAACTCTATTAATGGCCCAAGTGTGTATGCAGCGTGCATGATGTTTTGTTTCCGGTCTAACTAGATCCGGAGTGGTGTTGTAGTTTTTCTAACGTTACTAATTGTTGCAACAGCATGTGAAAAAACTACAAAGTGTGCTAGGCCAAAAAGAACGTTAATCACACGATACAAAAATTGACGCCGTTAAAATGGGTTTACGTTAACGCCGTTAACGCGTTTAACTGACAGCACTAGTTGTTACAACAAAAAATATTCAGCCATGCGGGTGGGGAATAATCTCTGCCATCAAGTGGAGTAGTTTAAATCTTTTGGTGTCTTCTTCCCAACTGATGGGAGGATGGACAGAAGAATCAGGGCCTTCTCTGCAGTAATGCAGGTTCTGCTCCAGTTGTTTGTGGTGAAGAAAAAGCTGAGCCCAAAAGCAAAGTTCTCGATTTACCGGTCTGTCTAGACCTAACCGATGATTATGGGCAAAAGAACAAGATCCCAGGTACAAGTGTCCAAAACCATGGCTGCTCACTATATAGGGTGGCTGGGCTCAGCCTTATAGATAGGGTGAGGAGCTCTGTTATTTAGGGGAGCTCAAAGTAGAGCTGCTGCTTCTCTGCATCGAAAGGAGCCAGTTGAGGCGGCTTGGACATCTGATCCGGATATCCCCCCTAGGCGCCTCCCTTTGGGGGTTTTCCGGGCCCGTCCCACACAGAGGAGACCCCAGGGAAGACCCAGTACTCACTGGAGAGACAATAGATCCTGTCTTCCATGGGGACGGTGTTGTCAAATCTACCAAATCCAGATGAGGTGCAACTATATCTTTTACAATTAAAGACATTTCTTAGTTTTTTATTTCTAGAATTAAACATAGGACCCTACTGTCACCAAATATTTACCTTATGCCTGATTAAAAAGACCACTAAGCAGGACCACTTGTGCCAGCACAGCATCTTGACCTTTGTGTCTAACTCTTTCCAACTCATCTATAAACCCTCAGAACTTCTTGTAGGGACTTGGTGGTGAATCCCTGCGAGTGTCATTACCAACTGCTAGGTGCCATTTTCCACACAGTAAGTGATTTATGAGCCTGACACTGAACACGGCTCCTTCATCCATCACGTTCGGCTGACTGAAGGATGACACAGTGGGGGCTAATTGGTCGGTGACATCCACCTAGCACCGAAGCCGGGATAATTGGGCTGATTTTGGACCCGTTTTGTCACTGCGTGCAAACAGGAAGGTGTTCTGAGTTGAGGGTGGCTTGAAAAATTACCTTGTTAAGACTTTGTCGTGGCATGAGAAACTGTCTGCGGACATCTCCGGCTTCGCCACTGACACTACCACATTACCCCCATTAATCTCACTTGCTTTGCATCGATTATTGTGGCCACCCACGTATAAATTCATGCACTGAAATTTATAGGAACAAATGGCCAAGGTTAAAATCCTACACTTTCTTATACTGTAGCTAGATTTATTTTAAAAAGGAACACCAGCAGCAGACTCAGAGACATCATAGAGTGCTTCACCCGTCACTTGCCATTTTCTCAGCTGATTAATACTTTGATTAGCAGTTGTCCTGCTGCCTCATGTCAGAGATATCTGTGGGAACATAAATGTATCAGCTTAGCATGCCAAACATCTTGAGCTACGTATGAGCAACAATTAACCAACAAAGTAAAATAAACAACAGTTCTCAGGGTTTGAAGCTACACTACACCTACAGCTGTAAATTTCTTGGTCTATAACTTTAGGCCTGTAAGATGTAGCCAATTGCCTTCTTGCATGTTTATATTGGTGTTATATTATGTTATAGTATTACATTTTACAGAACCTCAAGGGATACTTCTCTCTGATTGGGTTATGTATTTCCATCATAACCCAATCCAGGGTCTCCAAAACCTTTTCCCCTGAGCAGAGCTCTGAGTTTCGGACGGCTGGTTGTGTCAGATTTTTTTAGGACATGCAGGTAGCCTACAAAACAGCAATAAAAGGCCTGGGGGTGGGGCGGGATTACTAGCCTGACCAGCCAGACTGATGTATGCTGTATATACAGCGTGTCAGTCTGGTAAGGAGGTGGTAGGGCTCGATTTCAAAGGTGGGACTAACAGGGTCAGCGTCATCTGGTTACGCATTTGACGCAAAAAAAACTCCAATTAACGTGCTCCGTTTTTTTGTTGTTTTTTGGGAGGGGGGGGGGTTTCATTTGCAGTCCATGAAACACGTGGTGCCATCAAGCAAACTCTCCGGTTAATGACTTTTGCCACTTTAGTCTAAAAAATATATATAAATGTAAGATAAATGTTGTACTCGCATGTACTTTCTTAATATTCCAAGGCACCAAGTAACAAAAATATCTGTACGCATCTTGACTGTTATGCTTACAGAAAAGCGTTGCTGCATTATGGGAAATGCTGCCGCTGAGAGTGACGATTCGTAAAGTCCCGCCTCCTGCGCTGTGATTGGTCCAGTCTGCTTCACCAGACTGACTTAGGGCACGTGTACGTCAGTCTGGCTGGCCAGGGGTGTACAGTATTACGGTATAACACTGATTTTAGCTCATCTCATTCCTGTGTTTAACATAACTTTTAATGCGATGCCATAAAGATGCCATAGTGACCTAACAGTTCTCAGAGGAGTAGACCAGGGTTCCCTTCCCCCATTTGCTGCTGCGTACTAACAACCAACTTTCCCCTCCCCCCTTATTTTTTTTAAGGATTTTAAACTCCAGTGGCAAGCTATGAGCAGCAGTCTATTGAGCGCTGGCTTCAGGTTCTAACTGAGAAGGAAGCCAAAATAATGAGCTAATTAGCTAAGCACCCACACCTCATTGGACTTTGTGTCACTCTATAAAGACCCGAACAGAACAACACACTGTTCATCCCTCTTGTCCTTACTTATCCCCTTAAAGTATTTTGTTATATATTGTGGTTTATGACTTAATTTCTGATTACGATGCGAGCACCAAAAACCAAAGTCATATTCCCTGTTTGTACCCGCAGACTTGATTAATAAAGTTCTGGTTCTGTTACCTGCCAGTTAACCACATCCAAAGACATTTTTCAATTCCAGCTTCAAATCAATCAGAATTGGAAGAAACCAAAGGAGCAGACCAAAATACGACCACAGTGCCGGCTTAAAATCCCACAGGATACAAATGTGAAGAAGATAAACCCTTAGTTCATATCAACTGTTGTTCTTTCAATAGAAGTTTCTTATGCATATATGGGATTTTTCCAAGTGCTGCAGCTTCCTCCCACAGACTAACAGGCATGTTAGGTGGGTAAGATGTGGGCGTCCCTTAGTGCCCCATGTGTGTCGGTGTTGCCCTTTGACAGGTGACCAGTCCAGTATATACACAGCTTATTGACAGACAAAACGCTGAGGTAGGACTCCTACAAGACGGTAAGACAACATGTAGAACGTTTAAGTAAATACGGCAGTAAAATTGACAGTGATGTCCAGCAGATTCACAGCGTGTCCAAGTCCCTCAATCATGTAACCGCTCAGAAGAACAGGAGGAAAGCTGCCAGCTCCAGCTTTGGCTGCAGTCAGTGAAGGCATCATGCCCGTGCCTTCCATAGATGCCAGTGTCTTTATGGCAGCCAGACACAAGATCTCTGGGTAACCCTGCCTGCCTTTACCCTCCAGAGGTCTGCCTGAATTAATCATGGCTGAGCAGCTAAGCAGCCAGTGGGCCGTAACGCAAAGCACAAACAGGCTTCTCCCATCTCCATGGAGAGCAACACAAACTGGAAACGCACATGCGCACGTTTCAGAAGTTAACTTCACATGTGAGATGAGACGACGAGGCAGTCAAGTTCAACTAAATGCCTCAACGTCCTCATACAGTCTGCAAATGTATGAGGTTCACTTGGACAGCTGAATTTAGTTTATGTTACCATACATGAACAAGATGCTGAACAGAACTGAGGTTTAGATGCATAACTATTCAATCTACTACTAATCAATGCCCTGGTAAAATGACAGGCAGATATATATATATATATATATATATATATATATATATATATATATATATATATATATATATATATATATATATATATATATATATATATATATATATATATATATATGTGTGTGTGTCTCTCTTATTCTGTCTCTGCTCTGTCTTCTCTAACCCCCAGTCGGTCGAGGCAGATGACCGTTCACACTGAGCCTGGTTCTGCTGGTATTCCTGGTTTTCCCCCCTGTTAATGGGGAGTTTTCCTCTCCACTGTCGCTTCATGCATGCTCAGTATGAGGGATTGCTGCAAAGCCATCAACAATGCAGACGACTGTCCACTGTGGCTCTAGTGAATGCTGCTTGGAGAGACTTGATGCAACCTGCTGGGTTTCCTTAAGCCGGGCGTACACTGTACGAGTTTTTCAGTCGTGGTACTTATATACATCTCAAACTGTGCGACGGAACCGCGGGGTTTAAAAAGTTCACCGCTCACGATCTGTGTGGCGCGACGCTCGGACGCGACCGGAGTGCTCACACTGTACGTCGTGTCCCCTCTGGGGCCGCTCGCTGTGGTGGCAGAGGCAGGGGAGCGACGGTAGGTGACAGGGACCCAGAGCAGGGGTTCGAGCCCAGCTCTGGCGAGGCCCCCAGGAGGCACCGGGCGTCGGGGGAACGGAGGGGAGAGAGGAGGGATGAGACGCACCGGCGGCCGCGCGGCACGGCAGGTCGCCTGGCCCGCCCCACCCCCCGCGAGCGGAGGAGTGCCGAAACAGGCAGCCAGCGCGTTGCCGCCCTCCCCAACGCCCCCGCGAGCGGGCCGGGCGGAGGTCGCTTCAGGGACGCCCGCTAGCGGGGACGGAGAGGAGGGGAGGGCGCTCCCTCGTAGCTCTGCTTGAACAGCAGGATGCGCACACAAAAACCTCACGACAGCCGACTGAATTTCAAACATGTTTGATTTTCACCGATCGTCCGA